>NC_141034.1:1437500-1440000 GCF_052040795.2 Danio rerio | reverse complement strand
GTGTGTGTGTGTGTGTGTGTGTGTGTGTGTGTGTAATCCAGCGGTGCTGTTTACTGATCTTATCTGACTCACACCTCAGAGATGATCAGTGTTTTTCATGCTGACGAATTTATTTATAATTTTGCTGAAGCATTTAAATAGACACACCTGCATGTGTATTGTGTACACACAAAGACACACACACACACACATACACACACACCCACACGTGTTTATTTATGCACGTCAGTCATTAGACAAAGAGCAAAACAGGAATGTTTACACAGCTTTCCTGCTGTCTCAGAGAAACAAATGAACTTTAGTAAAGTTTTTAATCAGCGTTTTCACCTTAAAGGAAACTCTTTTTGGACTCATCATGTATTTCCTTGTATTTTGTTATTATTTAAAAAATAATTTAGCTTTTATTATTAATATTTTTTATTTGTTTCTTTCTAAAATTATTTTATTTGTATGCATTTTTCCCCAAAAGAAATCTGTGGATATTGTAAAGGATTTGTTTGTGAAACTGTGAAAAATGTATTAAACTAAACTGAAAAGACGAACTGACGAAGTGATTTGAATCTTTTAACGAATATTAACAGATTTTTGTTCAGCTTTGTGTTTTTTTTAAAGTTTATTCACTTTTTACTTTTATTCTTTTTGGTTTTTAAGAAAAAATATATTTTATTATTTCATTTAATTAATTTTTATTATTTTTTATTATTTTGGTTTTTAAAGAAAAGGTTTATTTTATCATTTCATTTAATAAATTTTTATTATTTTGGTTTTTTTAAAAGGTTTATTTTATTTTTAAATTTTATTTAATTTTATTATTTTTTTATTATTTTTTTATTATTTTATTGTTTGAGAAAAAGTTTATTTTATTTTTTCATTTTATTAATATTTATTATTATTTTCTTTTGCAGAAAAAGTTTATTTTATTTTTCTATTTTATTATTTCTCATTATTTTTGTTTTTATCTTTCTGCAGAAAAAGTTTTTTTTCTCATTTTTTATTTTTACAGAAAAATTTTATTTTATTTTATTATTTCTCATTTTTTTTGTGTTTTTTTTCCTAAAAAAGTTTATTTTAATTTGATCATTTTACTTCATTTAATCATTATTTATTTATTTTTTTTTTTTAGAAAAAGGTTATTTTCTTTTTTCTTTTTTTATTTCTTTTTATTTTTGGGGGTGGGGGGAGGGGGGCTGGTTCCAGAAAAAGTTAACTTTATATTTTTATTTTATTTCATTTAAATATTTTTTTATTATTTATTTATTTATTTTATTAGATTTTTTTATTAGTAAAAGTTTATTTTATTTTTTCATTTTTTAATTTCTTCTTATTTTTGGGGGGGATTTTTCCAGAAAAAGTTTACTTTATATTTTAATTTTATTTAATTTAAATATTTTTTTTTTTATTCATTTATTATTTTTTTTTAGAAAACGTTTATTTTATTTTTCATTTAATTTAATTTTGCACAGCAGACTTGTTTAAAAACAAAAATGTGTCAGAAGAAAAAATGCCACTGAGATCTGCTGACTCTGCATCTGTGTTCACTCTCTATTTTACAGGATCTCACATTAACAGAAGCAAATGAGCGACGACGCAGCTCAGTATAATCTATATCTGGATCTTACAATGGAGTACATAATTACTCAAGTATAAACAGTGTCAGCAACAAACACACACACACACATGTATGCACTGCCTGAAATTGGTCAGAAATCCACAAACTATTATGCTTTACAGTTTTTTTTTACAATTGTTTTGCCACCAATGAGGTCAATTTTAAAACTCTGGACACAAAACACTAAACAAGAATCTTCAAAACTTCATAATCCTTTTATCATACAAAGACTACAGGAACATAACATGAGTTCAGATTTATTCCAGCATATGTTTTACACAGCAGATGCCCTTCCAGCCACAACCCAGTACTGGGAAACACCCATACACACTCATACACTACAGCCAATTCAGTTCATCAATTCCCCTATAGCGCATGTGTTTGGACTGTGGGGGAAACCGGAGCACCCAGAGGAAACCCACGCCAACACAGGGAGAACATGCAAACTCCACACAGAAACGCCAACTGACCCAGCTGGGAATTTGTTTGTTTAAACACATGTGAAACACAATTGTGAGGTGTGTATTTCAGATGATGTGACTCCTGAAACTGATGCCTGCCCTTCACTTTTGTGCTGGAGTCCATGCAGGAGACTCAAAATACTGTGTATCTGCATGATCTGTTGTATTGATTCCTGCCCTTCAGTCTGATTTCTGCTGCAGCCTGTGTGTGTGTGTGTGTGTGTGTGTGTGTGTTTTCTGAGCCTGAGGTCAGGGTGTTTAATGCTTTCTCTTGGGTTCAGGTGACTCTGTTGATACTTGCTCTGGGTTATAATGAGCTCAGATCAGCGGGATTATCTACAGTATCAGAGGATCATGTTGTGTTTACTGATGGAGGGTGGAGCGGTCAGGTGTTTGTGGAGGGTGGAGATCTGGGGTCTTGTGTAGAAAC
>NC_141034.1:1425000-1435000 GCF_052040795.2 Danio rerio | reverse complement strand
AAAAAGTCTGTTGTTTGATTTCATGCTATGCCATAATTGTTTATGTCGTGGTGTCACGTAGTATATTGTTTACTTTATGGTAATACTTTTTCATAATTTATAGGAATTTCATATAAAACATTTGCTCTGCATGAAGGTAAATGTACAACACACTAAAAGCTGTTATATTAATATACAGGAGGTGTTTTTCTACATGTGTCCCGTCACATCGGACATTTTTACCCTTCAGTTCAGCAAAAATTAATACATTTATAAAGTTATAAATTTATAAAGACTTAAATATATTTAAAATATTTATTTTTCTTTAAAAATTGAGTTTTACAAAATAAAAGACCTGCCAACTACCCATATATTTCTACACGATGACACTAAAATATAATGCTCGTTACGTTTTCAGAACAACACTTACTACTTCAAGTGCTTGGGTCCGTATAAAAGTCCATCCATCCGCATAATGAATGATAGCAGTAAAATTGATAGTAGAATCTTTATATAATATTCGTCAATTGTAAATTAAAAACATTTGAATCACTTCCGGAAAGTTTTTTTTTCCTCCACGAGGGAGTTAGGACGATTGTAAGGGCCCATACAATTAGGGAGGCTCCAGAGACATTATAAAGGGCCTGCGCCAATACACCCCTCCCCCCAGTTCTTCACTTTCATCCGCGATCTCCCAACCCCCCCGCTCTTCATTTTCGTCCTCAATCTATACCTTCAACATCCCCCCACTCTTCAGTTTCGTCCTCGATTTATACCATACAACCCCCCCACTGAGATCTTTCAGCTTGTCAGAGGGCCCGGGGCGGCCAGCAGCGGCCCTGAAACCGGCGACCTTCCGCATGAGAGTCACTCTTCCAAGGAGGCTAAAGACCATGCCCTCTAGCATCTGTCGCTAGAGCACCTTTAGAGGTCAGAGGAGTGAGATTTACCTGCACTGCACTTACTAGCTGGCCTCTGTTACACTCACCCTCTAAACCTCACTCCCACCCGGGCACCAATGTAACCCAGCCAGTCCTACACCACCCAACCCGCTCTGAGCTGGTATCGAACCGGCGACCTTCCGCATGAGTCGGTTGCTCTACCAATGAGGCTAAAGACCATAGCATCTGTTGCCAGAGCACCTTTAGAGGTCAGAGGAGTGAGGTTTACCCGCACAGCACTTACTAGCCGGCCTCCGTTACAGATGAACGATTGTAACACTGCCAGCCAATCACAATCCAGTCGCCGATATCCATTTCAACCAAACAATCACACATTATATGAATCTAATAAAAACTGAATCATAACTCTGCTCATGTATAAAATCAATCCTGTATATCCCCTGACTACATGCACATTTGAAGAATCATTTGTCTTTTATGTAGTGTTTGTTGTGTCCAGGATGGCGGATTAACAGGAATAACGTTCATGTGCCGCCTTTCCTCCTCTGTATGACCAAAGCGCTTTAATTTTCCTCTCAGCGTTGTTTCTCTATTCTTAGAGGCTTTTAAATCCAGGAAACAAGAAAAGCGTTTGGCTTTCACTGGCCTTTGATGAGTATCTGTAAGAATGTAAGAGTCATTCACACACCCTCAGGATAATAACACAAGTTTAGAGCATTCAGAGATGTAAATAAAGAAAGACTGGCGAGATCACAGAGGGGAAAACTGCTCCCATTACTGCTGTTATGAAGCTGAATATGACAGTGATGTTAACTGAAACAAAAACAGCTCTAATGTGTAGATTTTGTTTTCCTGAAATAAAACTAGCATATAGGCAGATACCGCTACTGAACAACACTTTAAACCAGCCTAAAATGGTCAGGCTGGCTTTAGAGGGGTTTTGGCCACTTTTAAAGCTGGCTTTAGTTAGTCAGGTTGGTCTAAGCTGGTCTTATTTGTCATGGTGGTTTTAGAAGGGTTTGACCACTCTTTATATGGTCATAGCTGGTTTTAGCGTGTCAGGCTGTTTTTAGCTTGTCTTTGGTGGTTTTAGCTGGTCAGACTGGACTTAGCTAGTCTCAACTGGTTTAAGCTGATCAAGCTGGTTTAACTGGATCAAGGTAGTTTTAGAGGGGTTTGAGCACTTTTTATATGGGCATATAGCTGGTTTGTCAGGCTGGCTTTAGAGGGGTTTTGGCCACTTTTTAGCTGGCCTTAGTTAGTCAGGTTGGTCTTAGTTGGTCATTGTAGTTTTAGAGGGGTTTGACCACTTTTTATATAGTCGTCATAACTGGTTTTAGCTGGTCAGGCTGTTCTTAACGGGTCAGGGTGGTTTTAGAGTGGTTTGACCACTTTTTATATGGTCATAGCTGGTTTTAGCCTGCCAGGATGTTCTTGGCTTGTCTTAGGTGGTTTTAGCTGGTCAGACTGGACTTAGCTGGTCTCAACTGGTTTAAGCTGATTTAAGTGGATCAAGGTAGTTTTAGAGGGGTTTGGCCTCTTTTTATATGGTCATATGGCTGGTTTTAGCTTGTCAGGCTGGTCTTAGCTTGTTAGGCTGATTGGTCTAAGCTGGTTAGGCTTGTCTTAGGTGGTTTTAGCTGGTCAGGCTGGCTGCTCATAGCTGGTTTTAGCTTGTCAGGCTGGTCTTAGGTGGTTTTAGCTGGTCAGGCTGACTGGTCTTAGCTAAGTTAGACTGGTCTTAGGTGGTTTTAGCTGGTCAGGCTGACTGGTCTTAGCTAAGTTAGGCTGGTCTTAGGTGGTTTTAGCTGGTCAAGCTGACTGGTCTTAGCTAAGTTAGGCTGGTCTAAGGTGGTTTTAGCTGGTCAGGCTGGCTGGTCATAGCTGGTTTTAGCTGGTCAGGCTGATTTCAGCTTGTCAGGCTGATCTTAGCTGCCGTTCAGGCTGTCTGGTCTTAACTGGTTTAAGCTGGTCAGTCAGGCTGGTCTTAGCTGTTCAGGGTGGTTTTAAAGGGGTTTGACCACTTTTTATATGCTCATTGCAGGTTTTAGCTGGTCAGGCTGCAAGGCTGGTCTAAGCTGTTTTTTTTGTTGCAGATATTTAATGAATACGCTGTTAAATCTAAAACTAAAGAACAAAGCATAACACTTAACACAGCTGAAAAGATTTCCAAAACAGTTCCAACATAGAAAAACAAATGCTAAATGAAAATCATATAATCTTAAATATAATTCATGCTGAAATGAGGGTTTCTTAATGCATTATAAAATGAGCCATACTGCATGAATGAATTGGAAAGTTACACTATTTAATACTCCCTGATTAGTTTGAATCACTTCGGTCAACTTTGGTTGTTTTTAAATGCGCTTTATAAATAAATATTGTATTGCAAGTTATCCTGGACAGTGTCACCATTGATTTAAATACTGAAATGTTAATTAATTACATGTACTTATGGTGAATGTAAATGTAGGTTTAAGGCTAGTGGCATGTGATTATACATAATTAATCATTTAACTTAAACTCTAAAAAGGTTTAATATTTAATTTTAGTTTATACTAAATCTCTAGGTAAACGGTGTTCTCGACTCCACTCTAAGCATATTACAATAACGTTTTAATGATAGGTCAACCAGATGGTTACTACGCAGGCTAAATGTTTAATTGTAAATATTCTAGTAAATTTAAAATAATTTTACATATCATTAAGTATAATTTTAAGATTTTCCATTTAATTGTATAATTAGCATACCAAAACAAAGAAAAATAAATAGGCTCTCAATGGAAATAAGTATGCATATACAACTATGGTAAAAATTATGACCACTAAAAAAGTTAACGTGTGTGAAATGTGCGACTATAATGTTTATATTTGTGTTTTAAAATATTTGTTTACACAAATTCTAAAATAAACGAACTTTAAAAAGATGAATAAAACCCCCAAAAACTAGAATTATCCTTTGATTTTATTCAATAAGCTCGTCATAAATTATAGCACAATAAAATATTAGTTTTTTGTGTGTGTGTGTGTGTGTGTGTGTGTGTTTAGATCTACAAAGTGGACAGCGCCATTTGTTGGCAGCCTGATCGGTTTCCAAAAGAAAAGGATGCGTGGTCAGCGAGGATCTTCATTCAGAGCTTCATTAAACAAGCAGCAGCAGATGATGATGATGATGATGAAGAAGAAAAGACAAGAGGATCTGATGGAGACAAGAGATCATTACAACATCACGACAGACACACTTTCACAAGGTCTCATAACAAGAGGAGAGGACAGCAGGACTCAAAGAAAAGTACACTGATGTTCTGGAGTGATCAATAATATGCAACGAGAACTCTGAGGATTGCATGTATTTAAAGAAAATCTTGCTCACACTGATGGAAACCAACACAATAATTCATGTAAAACTGTAAAAAATAAGAATTATAATGAGAAATGATCTTGGCTGCTGCGTCTGAGGGGTTTTAATCAGGTGGGAATGATTGAAAAAAGCTCGATTAGTGTCTCGATGTGCAGTCCAGTCTGCTACACGTCGTCTTTGTCCTTTTGCTCTATAATCGTCCATTAATCATGTATCTTTTATACTGTCTTTATGCACTCCTGCTCCTCCCCCAGGCAAGCCACGGAGGCTGTGATTGGCCGGTGGGTCCAGGGGGCGTGTCTCTGCCTCTCTGCGGTCCAATCAGAGCGCTCGCTGCTAAAGTTGAGCCGCGGAACAGAAGCGATCGGTGAACCGTGTTTTCTGGGTTTGCGTCTCTCCGTCTACTTGGACATCTGCTGCTGGACGTGGAGCAGGAACTCGTAATATGAGAAGGCGGATTCGGTGCGGTCCTCCACCAGGTGCTGGAAAAAACTGCTCTTAGCCGGAGCGTCATCCCTGGAGGAACACAATCATACAGCACAGGGTCAGCACATTTCACCACTGTTTAAGTGTGAATTATTCACCTTTACACATGTCATTAATATATAGATCAGAATTATTTATTTAATCTTGACATGATTTTTTTTATATGTATAATTTGTGTGTATTATATACATATATATTTTAGCTATTAATTTAACTACAGAGAAATATTAATTTATTACACGTCTTTATTGTTAGGGTTAGAATACATTTAGTTTTAAGGCTAGTGGCATTTAATTATACATAATTAACACTTTAACATGGAATCCAAGGAAGTTTGTATTATTTAATTTTAGTTTATACCAATTCTTTTGTGAAGTGTGTTCTTGACTCCACTCTAAGCATATTACAATAATGTTTTAATGATAACGTCTGCTTAAAAGGTCAACCAGATGGTTGCAATGCCTGTTAAAGATTTAATATTCTAGTAAAATGAAAATAATTATCATATTATATAGTATAATTTAAAAATTTTACATATTGTTGCATAATTTGCATACCAAAATAAAGAAAAATAAATAGGCGCTCAATGAAAATACACATACATATACAACCTACCACTAAAAATGTTACATTTCTATGGCTTAATGTTATGGGTTTGACTATAATGTCTATATTTGTGTTTTAAAATGTTTAATTATACAAATCCTACAAAAAAACAAACAAAAAAAAACAATAATAGTAAAAACGTAAACGACGAATAAAACCCCCCAAAAACTAGAACTATCCTTTGATTTTACTCTCTCTTTCTTTATATATAAAATGTACAAATTCAATTTTAATTATTTTATTATATATATACTACTACACACATATATATATATATATATATATATATATATATATATATATATATATATATATATATATATATATATATATATATATATATATACACACACACACACACACACACACACACACACACACACACACATACACACACACACACACACACACACACACACACACACACACACACACACACACACACACACACACACACACACACACACACACACACACACACACACACACACACACACACACGCGCGTAAAAAAAAACACAGATAAGTTTTATTTACAAAATTAAGACTAAAATTAAGAAATTAAGCAAAAATAAGGAGGAATTGAGATCAATGAGATATTTATAAATTTAACGCTAAATTAGACATTTATAGAGAAAGTGAACATTTAAAATTTATATACATAATTTATTTTAAATAGTGTTTTATATACACCTTTGTAAAACAATGTTAAACTGAACAGTTTTATGATCATATCTGTTCAGTTTTAAACAATGAAATGTAATATAACTATGATTTACAGACAGACAAATAACAAACTCCTCAAAACATCTGAAAACAAGGAAAGTGAATTAACTGTTATGTGCTGATGGGAATCACTGACTTTCTCAGAAGCGTCAAGGTCACTCTCAAACACTCAGACACACACTTTAATTTGCTGTTATACTCCATATAAAATGCAGAAACTAGGCTTATTTTTTGCACAGGCCTATCTAAAGGCTTAATGCTGCCAACTGATGATCAACAGTAAAAATTACTAATTGTACCTCTTCACAACAGGGAAAACCAGCAACAATCAAGAATGCATGATGCCGTCATGGCTTTGCAATCAAAACATGTGGTTATAATGAAAGTCAATGGAGTAAAAACAGCAGCAACAGTACATTAGAGAGAGCAAAATGACAATCTAACAATGCATCAAAGCCAATGTTGTTACTAACCTTTCACATTTCCAAGAATGATAAATAGAAAAAATAAAATAAAAAAATAAAACTATTTTATATTGAAAATAAGAAATTTTGTGTGTTTTTTCAACAAATCGGTGACATCATTTTTGTTTTGATTAACAGATTTTTGAAAACATTATTTATCTTCTGATGCATTTTTATAGCAGTTAAATTTAGTGCTAATAATTGAAACGGTAAAACAATTACTAAAATACAGAAATTGAAATAACAGACAAACATAATTAACATTACTAATTAGACAATATTAGTAATTAATAATTATTATTTTACCTAAAATAAAATCAGGATTTACAGAGGGTCAAGTACAGGGTTTTGCTTCATAAACGATGTGAACGCAAAAACACAAAGCATAACTGAAAATCTGCGCAATTATACCAAGAGACAAAAGAAAAGATTCAAACTTTAGAAATGTTTAAGAAAGTAAACAGGCCTCACTTCTGATTCTTCAAGACATGAATGTGAGAGAAATGTTAGTGGGCTCTTTATAAACAGATTTCATAACCATCCAAAGTCTAAAAAAACCTCTAGAAGGAATGTAACTCCCACAGCCTGCGATATATAAAAACCCTGCCCCCTCCCTCAGGAACAATACACTGCCCTGAGAGCATCAATAACAGCAGCGAGAGAGAGCGAAAGGAGAAAAACCAGGAAAAACAGACATACTTGACCACATGAAAAGCAGGATGGAAGGTTCTGGACTCCAGAAGCCAAGAAATGAAGGCTCGAGTTCGCTCTGAATATGTCGTCTGCAGCTCCGGGATCTCAGTCTGAAAAATAAACAACACGCTTTCAGTTTTTCTCAATAACACGAGCCTAAAAAGAAACTTTCTAGACAGTTTATTAGATAGACATATAGAAATACTGATATATTTTTATTAAATCCTGCCAGGGCGGCACGGTGGTGCAGTGGGTAGCGCTATCGCCTGGTATGAGTCCTGGCTGAGACAAGTAGCATTTCTATGTGGAGTTTGCATGTTCTCCCTGTGCTGACGCGGGTTTCCACCGGGTGCTCCGGTTTCCCCCACAGTCCAAACACATGCGCTATAGGGGAATTGGGTAAGCTAAATTTTCCGTGGTGTATGTGTGTGAATGAGAGGGTATGGGTGTTTCCCAGTTATGGGTTGCAGCTGGAAGGGCATCCGTTGCATAAAACATATGCTGGATGAGTTGGTGGTTCATTCCGCTGTGGAAACCCCTGATTAATAAAGTGACTAAGCCGAAAAGAAAATGAATGAATGAATCCCGGCAAAATTCATAAATAAAGAGAAATTCAAAGTTGTATTATTTGGGAAGACCCATCCAAAGTATTATTCGAACAGCATCCTATATAATTTAGCAAAATAAAAAAAACATTTTAGGAAAAACTGAAAAAAAAAAAAAAAATTTGATAAATTAAAAAAAAAAGAAAAAAAGTTATTTCTTTTATCATTAAATGTCTAATTACAATTTAACAAGCTAAAATTTTAATAAACTGTAGTTAAATAGTAATTGGACGATGTTTTTTGAGTAAATAAAATGTTAACATTAAAAACGTCCTGCCGATATCAACGCGCAATGAATCTTAGGATGTTCGAGGCCGTGAAGGATCCACCGGTTGTGTCCTTCATTACCTGGAAAACGAAGTACACATTTTTAGGCTGCATTTGAAGGAGCCTTCAAATTTTTTTGAAAGGAGACAGCCTTCGCATGTCTCATGACGCAGCGCACTTCGAATGCATCCTTCGGAGGATGCAGCCTCTGAAATGACACAGCTACTATTGCATTTCTAATTACAATTTAACAACAGTTTGTTGCATAATAATTAGATATATAATGAGCACTTTAGTATTAAATATTTATTTAAATTTAGAAAAATGGAAAGAATATTTGTATCTATATTATGGATAATTAAATAATAATATTTCTATATTAATAATTGAAGAATTCGTAATATTTTATTAAATAACAATTATGATAATGAAGGTGATAATAATATCTCATTAATTTTCCTTCAGCGTAGTCCCTTATTTATCAAGGGTCGACACAGCGGAATGAACTGCCAACTATTCCAGCATATGTTTTACCCAGCGGATGCCCTTCTAGCTGCAACCCAGAACTGGAAAACACCCATACACACATTCACACACACAAACCCATTTAACGCATGTGTTTGGACTGTGGGGAAACCAGAGCACCAGGAAGAAACCCATGCCAACACGGGGAGAACATGCAAACTGAACAAGCCGGGACTCGAACCAGCTACCTTCTTGCTGTGAGGCAACAGTGCTAACCACTGAGCCACCGATAATAATAATAATAATAATTACAATAATTACAATAATAATAATAACACCAATAATAACAATAACAATAATAATAATAATAATACAAGTTTACAAAATTAGTTTAAAAAATGGAACTTTTACACAGGAGGAATTCTGTGTAACTTGTATGTTCAGGACGGTGGTTTTGGTGTAAGACTGGAGTGAAGTATGTGAGGTTTGGATCGTTGAGGATTTTCCCACAAGCCTCTCCAGGGTGAGATGATGTTGACCCACAGAAACGCCTTTCATTGTGAAAAACACATGAGCTAAACTCAAACTCTGCATCACATCAAAAGCAGCTTCTGTCTTTCATAACCCGGAGAAAATGAAAACACAATCACCACAGACAGACGAGAGTTTGAACAACACAACTCACTGTGGGTTTGTGGTCAGAATGCTGTTTTAACTGAGATATATGCAGGAATGTTTATGCATTAAATCACTTTTATTTCTGGCCATGTGTCTAATCATCTTATAACATTTAAACAAGACCTTTGTCTGTGCCTATGGAAGCCTTAAAGGGACAGTTCAGCCATCAATGAACTTTTACCCACTATTTACTCTGCCATAAGTAGCTCCAAGCAATTTGCATCTTCAGATAAAAACATCTCTTATAAGAGGACGACACGACACTAGTGACAAAGACGATTAAAAGTGCACACACACACACACACACTCACCATGCTGGACGGTAAAGATGCATAATTGGGGAATCCCATCACATCACGTATGAACATCTCATTACAGCACTTCCCAACCCACAGATACATCACCTGCAGAGACAAGAGCGGGAATCAGTGCAGATAGAGCCCTGAGTGTGAGTGTGCGTGTGTGTGAGAGAGTTTGTGCGCGTGTGTGTGCTTACGCTTCCACAGTCCATAAGAAACGCTCCCTCTCTCGTCAGTTTCTCGGCCGTGAGCTGCAGTAACGGAGGCTGAGGAACCACCGAGTCATTCAGATGCAGCGCCCCCTGCAGGACACACACATCACACACTATTACATACCAGCCTGGGTGAGTAAAGCAGATTTGATCTGTGTTGATGACACTTTATGACTTTCTTAAGAGTGTGAGATGATTACAGATGAAAAAAAGAAATGAATGATTATCTGTTTAATAAGTCTAAATGAACATACAAAA
>NC_141034.1:1405000-1420000 GCF_052040795.2 Danio rerio | reverse complement strand
AGGACGGGTAGTAGAAGACGCTGCCCGCTGAGTATTTGGACACACATGCTGCACAACAACAGCAAAGGTCTCGTCTCACAACCTCATATAACAGCTAAGAAAGAACAGTGTGTGTGCGTGCGTGCGTGCACATACCTAAAGAAGCCAGATCTGAGTACTGGGAGCTCAGTAAGAACAGATCCACTCCAATCTGCTGACCAGAACAATCCAGAGCCAATTTCTTGTAGAAGTCTGTAGCAGGAGCCAAATGCTGGACAGTCTAGACACAAACACACACAAGAAAATACACTGATATTACTACATTTTAGAAACTCGCTTTATTCGCGCATCAAATTCACTTCACAACAGACAGGGAACGGCGTGATAGGCAGGGCTTCGGTCTGCCCTGTGACTGTAGCTTCATTGCTAAATGGCTAACATGGATTTTATTGAGAAAACAGCTGTGTTAATGTGCTTTAGGAAGGCTGAAAAACAGCGTCGATACGTTTGGAGCCATGTCTGAGCACACTAGATCCTTTTAAAGGTGCACCTCCTCTAGAAACTAAACCTGTATGATGGAGGCTTTCAGTGGTGCTTACGACTGAGCCGAGCCCAGTTTGATGAGCGTTTGTCTGGTGTTGACAAAAGGATTTCCAACACAGGACACCAACAACAGGCGCTACGTCATAATCACACACCCTGATTAGTTAACGTGGCGCAAATGTCCGCTAAAGTTCAGACTTTCGAACTCGAGCGTTTTGCACGTCAATCGCCAAAACGCTCAACTCACGCTACTTCATTTGCGCAGATTGCATCATTTGCGCCACCTTATTCACCTCTTTTTTTTTTTTTTTTGCATTGACTTAACATGTAAATCACTCGCGCTTGATGCTTCTCCCGCGTCTGGTGCGAACGCAGCATTGGTTCTTGATAACTTACAGTGCATTAACTAATTTTAACAAGAACAAATTTGAATTTTAATAATGCATTAGTAAATGTTAAAATATGATTAATAAATGCTGCTTCACTCAGATCATGTTAGTAAATATATAACCAAATACGATCCTACTGTATGATTATAAATATGCAGGCCTACTGACAAACCCGAGCAACACGAAATACTGCTCTCTTTATCTTGAAGAAATTATTTATTTCATTTAATTAAATTTCAATAGAGGCGACACAGTGGCGCAGTAGGTAGTGCTGTCTCCTCACAGCAAGAAAGTCACTGGTTTGAGCCTCGGCTGGGTCAGTTGGCGTTTCCATGTGGAGTTTGCATGCTCTCTCTGCGTTCGCATGGGTTTTCTCCGAGTGCTCCGGTTTCCCCCACAGTCCAAACACATGCAGAACAGGTGAATTGGATACAAGCTAAGTTGTCCCTAGTGTATGAGTGTGAATGAGTGTGTGTGGATGTTTCCCAGAGATGGGTTGCGGCTGGAAGGGCATCCGCTGTGTAAAAACTTGCTGGATAAGTTGGCGGTTCATTCCGCAGTGGCGACCACGGATTAATAAAGGGACTAAGCCGAAAATTAAATGAATGAATAAACTTATTATACGCGCTGAAATTTAAACAACAGACAGATCCACTCTTTAATGAAAATCTGTTGAAGAAACGCAATTAGGTTTTAGCCAGGGAAAAAAAATCCAAATTGAAGAGTTCCTGAGATAATAATAAGGCTTTTGTTTCACCTTTTTAGACTTTTTGTGACCCTACAATTGACCAAATTGAATTTAAAACTTTATGACTCTTTTATGGCACTCAAGGTAGAGTAAAAACAAGATTATTTGGCTTAACCCATTGCAGATTATTGTGAAAAAATAACTAATAGTAAAAATGGTGAGTAATATTTAATGGTAAAAATGTATTACTTGCCAGCAAAAACACTTTGATTGACATTCTCCCTTTGTTTGTGTCAATAAAGGAGGAAAGCTCCGCCCACTAGTGACCATCACTCCCTCATTAGCATAAGAAATTAGTCTTGTTTTTGAATCTGCTGCTATGTTGACAGCCATTTGTAGCTCCGCCCATATTTAAAAAGAGCACAATCTCATTTGAATTTAAAGCGACAGTCACCAAAACACCACGACTTGTATCATAGCCTAAAAATGTCAGTTTCAGAGAGTTAGAAACATTATTTGTGTGGCATTTTGAGCTGAAACTTCACTGCACACTCTAGAGACAGCAGAGAAGCATTTAACATCTTGTAAAAAGGGGCATAATAGGTCCCCTTTAAAAAGGCAGACTCCATGACCACTGAAGAAAGGATGTGATTGAGACGCAGCCTGTGACTGTAGGGTTGTACCTTGGTGCTGGATCTAAGATTGGGGTCTTCTCGAGATTGCAGTAGTCCGGCGCCGAGCGTGGGCAGCTGGGTCTGAAACACCGACACTCTGCCTCCAGTCGGACACATGAGTTTATATGCTGCCTGCAGAGCCGGACCCAGAGCACTCTGAGTCTCCCGTGTCTGACTAAACATCCCAGGAAGAGCGTTTAGAAGATCCTTCACCAGCTGACCAACACACAAACACACTTCTGTTATTCTCACTGACAACACAGCTGAGAAAACACTATCAAAGAGTGTGTGATACAAAGATATGAAGCTGGTAAAAACAAACACAGAGCTGACCTTACACACACACACACACACGCACAATAAAAACAGACTCCGATATATAATCAAACACACATGCGCACACACTTATAAACACAAACACACAAAACCCTGCAAGTATACATGCATAAATACACATATGCACACGTGCACAAACACACAAATACAAACACTAATACACACACACATAAGCACACAGACTCAGATATATAAACAAACACACATGCACAGACACATACACAGTTCTATTTAAAACACACACATACATGCATAAATACATGCATTTACACACACACTTATATGCATTCATACACACAAATGAAACAAAATACAAACACCTGCATCTACACACACACTTATATGCACGCAGATGCACAAATATGCATACATAAACACACATACATTTACAGACACACAGTTATATGCATGCATAAACACATACAAAACACATACACCTGTTACATAGAACTACATACACCTGCATCTACACAAACACACATAAACATGCATATGCACACACACACACACATTAAAAAAACATACATAAATATACACACACACTCAGATATATAAACACACAGACAAACACACACACATAAATATACACATAAAAACTCACACACAAACACACACATTGATATACAGGCGCCCACATAAAAAACAAACAAACACACACGCACGCACGCACACATATATACACAGAGACACGAATAAATAAACATATACAAATGCATATGCACACACATTAAAAATATTCATGCATAAATATACACACATACACACCCTCAGATATATAAACACACACACATATAAACACACAAATAAACACATAACCATACAAGCACGCACGCACGCACACATGCTTTCTCATAACACAGGGAAAGATGATAAGATTCAAACCTCTTTACTCTCTTTGAGATTGACCAGCAGACTGTCGTGCGTCGGGATGAACACATCTAAGAGTCGAACACAAACACATCAGACGGGTTTCAGCAAATAAACAAAGCAATCTTACATTGTTAGACTTGAGCAAGTTATAAGAAATTCAATTCACATAAATAATAGGAGAACTAGAGCAGCTTACCCTCAATATCAGACACCACCAGCATCTGAGGCTGAGAAAGACCCTCCTGCAGGTTGTAGAAGTGGATGGTGCTGTCAAACGTCACGAAACCGATGCGAGTGCGAGTATCTCCAGGCAGCCTGATATGGAAACACACACACACACATACATTTGCTCATGCAGATGACAAACTCATCTATTCACTCTCATTTAATCAGAGTCTGCTCAACATCTCACTTGTCAAGGTTATCCAGCAATGACTGGCAGAACACATTCAGGTAGCCCGATTCCACAGCATTATGGGATACATCCAACACAAACAGGTAGACGGCAGGCTGAGGAGGCCGCAGCTGCAGAGAGAAAGCAAATGTGCATCAATTGAAAAGCACAATTCTTTTTTTTCCCCAACTTTATTTATAGAAATTTTCAAAAATGTACAAATATCACACATTATAGAATATTATTGTACATTTTGACATAGAGAGAGAGAAGTAAACAAGGATCTAAATGATTATGACAATTATTAACCCCCAGATATATTTATATAAAAACTAAATAAAAATGAAACAACAACAACAACAGAAGAAATAAAATAAAATAAAATAAAATGCCAACCAACCATAAAAATTGTTTATACACCAAACTAAAAGCCTGGTCTTGATGTCACATGAGATGTTACACAGCAGAGAAAAATGTCAAAATTAACTATCATCCAGTACGCAGGGAGTATACATTTCCATATATTCAAGGAGAGAGCCCCACATTTTATAAAGGTTTTTAGAAGAACCCTTCAAACAGTGTCTGATTTGTTCCAGTTTTATGAAGAGAAAAATGTCATTAATCCACATGGAGTGAGTAGGTGAAGCAGCTGACTTCCAATGTAGTAAAATACGGCGTCTGGCCAGGAGGGACACAAAAGCCACAAAATCTGCTTTGTATCGTGAACAGTGAACTGACAAACAATTCTGTACATATCTCAGCTTTTAAGTCAGATACAGTTTTGGAACAGCTGATTGCAAAACTTAAAATAGCTTAGCTATGGCTTGATAGGATAAGACGATATTTGGCTCAGAAATAACCATTTTTCCTGCAATTTGAGAGCTCAATAAATAAATAAATAAAACAATGATAACAAATTTAAATTCTTAGCAATGCATATTACCGATCAAAAATTGAGTTCTGATATATTTACAATAGCAAAACATTTTCATGGAACATGATTTTATTAACTAAATATTTGAATGATTTCTGGCACAAAAGAAAAATCTATAACTGGCCCATACAAAGTGTTATTAGCAATTGTCAATAATATACCTGTGCAATGCGAGACAATAATTCGCACCAAATGTTCCTTAATACATTTAAAGGTCTCGTGCTTTAAAATGTGCATTTTTTAATGCGATGTTTGCATTTCTCAAATGAAAAAATAAAAAGAGGGCGGGACAAAGTAGCTCCTCCCCTTTAAAAAAAGAGGTGTGAACCTATACTGGTCTCACGGTTCGGTTCGGTTACGATTATCATGCCTTCGATTCGGTTCAATTCGATATTTCGGTGCATCACGGTGCATTGACGATGCTTTCCATATACAGTGTTAGAATTTAGAGGAGAGGCTATAACAAGCTGTCTGTATAAACACACAGAGACACAGCAACACACTGTCTCTCATTCAAACACAAACATAGACAGCACCAAAGAAACAAACACACACACAAGCACACACACACTTAAGCCCTCGCAACAGGGAGAGCTCGCGAAAAGCGGAGCAGAAAAATGAAAAAAAGAAGCACTTTTCCGACGGTCCCTTGCTGAGAGCTCCTCTCAGTGCGAGCTATCCCAGCTAAACACATAGTGCGAGGGCTTAAACAGAGCAGTGCTCGTAGTGTGGAGCGAAAAAAAGAAAGACAGCTGTGAAACATAACCAGCTTTGTCTTTTTGTAGGAAACACACTTAAGATCTATTTAGGGTAAGAGGTTTTTGAGTTATTGCCGTCTGTAACTGAATGTGTGTCAAGAATATCGAAAACAAAACCAACTTAACCGCGCTCATTTCTGGCACCCTCCTAGATATACAGCGCCCTTAGCATTTGCCTATGGTGCCTATGCCACGGACCGGCCCTGAGTTGGCTGAGTGTTGTAAATACTCGCGCTCACCTCCCTCGCGACAGAGAGCATAGGAGATAAATGACGTCAGTACATAATAACCGGTTATGATTATTACTGAACCGATACCGAATTGTCCACGTCTGCATCGCGGCACGTCTGCACCAAAGAAACAATTAATTTTGACACCCCTACAATGGCGTTTTGTTATCACAACTCTGCCAGTGAGCTCAAGCGCATCAAACGATAAGCAATTGAGAAGGGGGCGGGGCATGTCAAATCCTTGAGAGCATTTGATTGGTCAGAAGTTTTGATAAGAAACTAAAGTATGAGGTGACATCAAAACAATCGTTGATCAAGCTTTTGATGTTTACATCTTCTAAATGCAGATTTTGTCAGTGTTTTGGCGCACACTAGCTTATAGATATCCTTAAAACTGACAACACTCCAAAAATGCTTAAAATGTACCTGTATTGTGTAATGATGACATGCAACTGAATAACATGATCCCTCTGTAAAGACACGCAGATGCTCACCATGTAATCAGAAGAGGCGATGAACTCCACTGTTGAATTCTGGACCTCGGGTCTCTTGTGCGGTTCGCCGTATGAGCGAGTTACAGGATTATACATGAACTCATCAGGAACTGATCGAGAAGAACAGACTCTATTAGAACATGAGCTAAAATATGAATAAACCACAACCTGGAAGTGGACTGCAGGCTCTTACCATCGTTGACTCTGTAACACAGGTTACATTTCCACCTGCGCTGGTCCAGGAATGAAACAAACGGGTTTATGTACGTCCGACATGATCGACAGCGTACTATAGTGTTAGAGGTGATGACCGGTAACTGCTGCAGAGACAAACACACAGAGAGTTCAATATATCGAATGGTGACATTCATTCATTTTCCTTCGGCTTAGTCCCTTTATTCACCAAGGATCGCCACAGCGGAATGAACCGCCAACTATTCCAGCACATGTTTTACACAGCGGATGCCCTTTTAGCTATCATGCATTGCTGAGAAACACCCATACAGACACACACCCATATACTGCGGACAATTTAGTTGATCAATTCACCTATAGCGCATGTGTTTGGACTGTGCGACCTTCTTGCTGTGAGGTGACAGTGCTAACCACTAAGGCACCGTGTCACCCGAAATGGTGACATTATACCATTTATATTACATTCAAGAGAAGATTATATCCGCAAAGGTAAAGGGAAAGTTTACCCAGATGTAAAAAAAAAAAAAAAAAAAAATAAAAAAAAAAATATATATATATATATATATATATATATATATATATATATATAGTGTCATCATTTACTTGTTCCAAACATGTTTGGGTTTCTTTCTTCTGTTGAACACAGATATTTTGGAAATGTTGGAAAGCTTTAACTGCTGACTTTTGTAATATTTGGTTTTCATATTATGGAAGTCAATGGTCATAGATTTTCAGCTTTATTTCAAATGTGTGTAATATATATATATATATATATATATATATATATATATATATATATATATATATATATTTTTTATATATATATATATATATATATATTTATATATATATATATATATATATATATATATATATATATATAAAAAAAAAAATATATATATATATATATATATATATATATATATATATATATATATATATATATATATATTTTTTTTTTTTTATATTTTTTTTATATATTTATTTTATATATATATATATATATATATATATATATATATATATGTAAAAAAAAAAAAAATATATATATATATATATATATATATATATATATATATATATATATTTTTTTTTTTTTTTTTTTTTTTTTTTTTTGTGTGCGTTTGTGTGTGTGTCTGTTCAAAAAATAGAGAATTTCATAAAGGATTTAAGCACCACTTTAGAGAGAGTAAATTTTCATTTCTGGGTGAACTATCCATTTAATTTGCTTAGATAATTATATGTACACAGAGTTAATGAATGGAAAATTGTATTGGCAGTAAACCACTAGATAAGAAAGAACAAACAATGATGTATTACTACAGTTTAATGACACCTTTATCTGTAAATCAAAAGCTGATTACAATAATAATAAAAAAAGTTGGCACTCATGTGGGGATTTAGAGACAAGCTTATTGATAAGATAACCATCATAATGTTTGGAGTCTGGCTTTACATTCTGATATACATCTACATTTGTTTGACTGATTTGAGTTGGGTTCCCATCGGCTGATGTTAATATTGACACGATTATTTAGATTTTAGAATTTATGATGGTCTTAAAACAGCAAAAAATCCATGTGAAGACTTTTTGAAGAAGTCTCTAGCACACCAAGGATAAACTTATTTGATCAAAATACAGGAAGAACAGTAATACTGTAAAATGTTATGATTAAAATTAAAGCGTTTATGTGAATCTGCTTTAAAATATAATTTGTTTCTGTGATATTTGACATGTCTGACATTTGACATATTTGAATGTCCCTGAGTATATTTAGATTGCCAGAAAACTATAAAGCAATGTTTATTTCATGTGAGTCTATGGTTGTAATTAGTTTATAAAAATTTTTTATGCAGATTCTCTGCCCTACAGAAATATCCCAGCATGCAAAATGATGAATTCTTTCCAAACGGAGCTATTCAACTCATCTGGTAAGAAGGTATTCATAAATTGCATAATAATAATAATAATAATAAATAAAGTAAATAATAAAAAAAAATAATAATAAATAAATTAAAAACTCAATAAATTATATAAATAAATACAAATAAATAAAATAATAAATTAATAAATAAAAATAAATAAATAATAATAATAATAATAAATAAAGTAAGTAATAAAAAAAATTTAATTAAAAACTCAATAAATTATATAAATAAATACAAATAAATAAAATAATAAATTAATAAATAAAAATAAATAAATAAATAATAAAAAATAAATAAATAAACAATAAATAAATAAAATAAATAAATGCATACATACAGTTGAAGTCAGAATTATTAACCCCCCTTTGAATTTTTCTTTCTTTTTTAAATATTTCCTAAATTATGTTTAACAGAGCAAAGAAATTTTCACAGTATGTCTAATAATGTTTTTTCTTCTAGAGAAAGTCTTATTTGTTTTATTTCGGCTAGAATTAAAGCAGTTTTAAATTTTTTAAAAAGCATTTTAGGGACAAAATTATTAGCCTCTTCAAGCAAATTTTTTTTCAGATAGTCTACAGAACAAACCATTGTTATACAATAACTTGCCTAATTACCCTTACCTGCCTAGTTAACCTAATTAACCTAGTTAAGCCTTTAAATGTCACTTTAAGCTGTATAGAAGTGTCTTGAAAAAGATCTAGTAAAATAATATTTACTGTCATCATGGCAAAAATAAAATCAATCAGTTATTAGAAATGAGTAACTAAAACTATTATGATTAGAAATGTGTGAAAGAAATCTTCTCTCCATTAAATAGAAATTGGGAAACAAAATAAACAGGAGGGTGAATAATTCAGGGGGGCTAATAATTCTGACTTCAACTGTACATACATGCATGCATGCATACACATTGCAATGTCAGTTTTTTTCCAATACAGTGCAGGCCTGGTGCTGCTTCATATTTTTCTGGAGACCTTCCCTTTAAATGTAAATCTTTTATAAAATCAGAAACATATTTGTAGTCAATTTTGAACAAATTGCATAACATCTAAATGTCTCTTTAACAATGATCCTCTAAACAATAGAGTAGCATCGGTGACCACTACAGATCAGTGTTTAACTGTGATGTGTTGAGAACTCCTACCGTTAAATCTCTGAAGGGATGCAGCAATAATCCAAGAGGCAGACGAGCTTTATTGAGCAGAGCCTGAGTCTGGGGAATGTTAGTGAGAGTACACCGAAACGTGCTGGAGGAGAAAAACACAACCAAAGAGAAACTTTAAACAGAGCAGTTAATATGCTCGCACCTGTCATGTGAAACCACAACATCCTTTAAATACAAACGCTTGTATGTGTGTGCATGTGTGTGCATTATATTGGAATAATCTGGCATATTTTGTTTGTCTACAATATATATTGTGATATGAATAGAATATCATTTAGAAATGATGAATCAGTTTAGACTGATTGGGATTCATTGAGCATAAACTATAATATTAAACAAATTACAATCATAGATAAATACAACAAAGCAAAGATAAAAGTGAAACAACGAGTGCTTTTTCATTTTCTGAGGAATCTAGCAGTATTCAGGTAGAGACATTGAATAATCTAATGTAAAATAACACTGCATAGTCTTCATTGTATAGACAATTTACTACAAATCAGGCTTTATTAAACTTACAAATGATACCATTACTTTGTCTAAACATTTTAAGGGAGTTTAAAGCATTCAGACACGTCACAGGCCTTAAAACCTTCACTCTATCATGCCGACTCCTCAAATCAAATGCATTCCTAATTGTGGTTCCTGGTCAACTATAATCCAGACTCAACGTTGGAGATCCTGTAATCTGTTTATTGCAGATACACACACTACTATATTCATGCTGAAACATTATATGCTGCAGTCCTAGTGTGTCTGTACAAGTTTATGTGGTTTACAGGGACACCAAATTGTATAATGACATCGGTATGACTTGGTTGTATTCTATTAAGATGGTTTACAGCAGGGGTCACCAAACTTGTTCCTGGAGGGCCGGTATCCTGCAGGTTTTAGCTCTAAACCTAATCAAACACACCTGAACAAGCTAATCAAGGTCTTACTAGGTATTCTTAAAACACTCAGGCAAGCGTTTTGAGGCAAGTTGGAGCTAATCCCTGCAGGGACACCATGTCCCTGTAATTCAAAAGGCTTAAAAATCATCCCTAATGGGATATTTTGTTTCCCGTTTGTGTTTATAACAACAGGTTTTACTGTATAACATGCATTACGCCTATGGAGTGTCCCTGTAAACCATGTATACAGCTTTGTGTATGTGTGTGTACGCTCACTCAGGGCTGCAGTTGACTTTGCGCAGGTCACTGCTCAGGTTAGGTTCAGGTGGAGAAGCTTGTTTTGGAGGAAGGATGTTTCTCTCCTGCAGCAGATTCAGGGGTCTTAGGGTTTCCATTTCCAGCTCAGGAACGCCACTCAGGCCTCCTAATGCTGACGACAGCTCGTTCAGAGAGGGGAAAGGCTATTGAAACAAAAACAAAGATGTTTGTGACAACCTCATAACCTGTGACGCTACCTGTCTTAATATTTTAACTACTAAATCAGCCAGTAATTTTTCAGTTTGGCCAATGTAGGACTTTTATTTTGACAACAGTGAAAATGTTAGTGCCTTCTATGTGTCTGTTTGTAACTATTTTTTAAACAAAAATGTTGAACAAAGCAATCAGTTTCCAAAATATTATTATAACACCCGCAATTATGCAGATTTTAATCTCAATTTATTAATTTAAACAATAAAGTATACATTTTACAGATCATTTTTTCTTGCATTGATTTCTTAATCAAATTATTAACAATTTTCAAAAATTATGTAAAATTATCTACAATAAATTTTAAACATTTTTACATTTTACTTGCAACAAAACTTTAAATGCTAGGGTGAAACCGAATTTTTAAAACTTTTTTTTTTTTTGGTACAATTTTACAAATGATCCTTTAGCCATTTGAATTATTTTCTTGCATTTTAACTGAACACCTAAACAATTATTTATATATTCCATAAAAATATTTTTACTGTATTTAAAACAATAATAAACTAATAATATTAATCACAATAAATGACACAGAAACACTTCACAGTACCTGCGAGTACGGCTGGTATCCTGATGGGTTATACCCTCCGTGTGCGGGGGAGGAGTCTGGCCTGGGGGCGGGGCTTTGTTGGTAACCAGGATGCATGGTTGGATAATTGTATCCAAAAGGCGGAGCTTGTTTATTTGGAACGCCAGCAGGAGGAGCTGCGAGATCTGATGAAATAAAGACACAGACATGAGATGAATGTGTGTCAGGGAATCATTCATGTGCAGATTAAGATGAAAGCTGTGAGGATGTACCCTGGTAACCGCCGCCCTCCAGAGACTCGTAGCTGTTGGGAACCGGAGATGCACTGCCTGTGGTTGTTGAAGAGCTGTCTCCACCTGCAAGAAGTTGCAAGAACACACGCGTCTAAAAGAAGTTTTCATTTTTATAGATGAATAAAACAAATGATTTCAGAAAGGTCATGTGACACTGAAGACTGGCGTAATGATGATGAAAATTAAGGGATAGTCCATGCAAAAATGAAAATGTTATTGTTGATTTACTCATCCACAGGTCATCAAAGATGTAGGAGACTTTTTTTTCCATCAGTATAACAATAAAGAAGATTCTGAGCTGAATCCTTGAAATGAATCCTTGCTGATTTATGTAATGGCAGTGAATGGTCACAAAGAAACTAGTCCAAATCAATAGCTGTGGCTCCTGATGACACACTGAGGTCTTGTGAAGCAAAATGATCGCTCAGTGTAAGAAATGAAACATTATTTACAATATTATTAGCTTCAACAGTCTGGTCAAACAGATCTCGGCATGTGCGAGTGCAATCCGATTGTATTCTGGTCGCTTTTGATCAGTGGTCCCCAACCTTTTAATCACCGCGGACCGGTCAACGTTAGTCGAACACAGCTGCTACACTTGTGCATCCAGGTTAATCCTGAACAACTCAGTGCGCATGAGCTACTTGCACTATCGCGGTCTGATTATGTTTCAATCAAGGTTTATATGCATCAAATACATAACATCTGTGCCAAACATCTCAACTGACGAACATATTAACAATAATACAACCGTATAGCCCAATTAAATGCATGCATTGGCATGTTACAGCCCTAATGAGTATGATTATGTGAAACTCCATATAGATACATATTGCAATGATTTCGGGTACTTACTTAGCGATGTATACGCACTCATATATGCACGGTCCTTAAATGCTCTGCTGAGTTGGACTCTATAATACCTGTTTTATAACTTTAAACTATCAACATCCACCACTAAGCTATATTCAAGCGATCGTTCTTCCCGCTATGTGGTGGATTTTGGCATAGTCCATTTCATGTGAGATGGCCGGGGTGAGTGGAAGAAACCAAGTCGTGGGGGGAATATTTTCTATAGAAATAATTTATGATGTCTTATGTGGCCCGGTACCAATTGTTCCACGGACTGGTACCTGTCCGCGGCCCGTTGGTTGGGGACCACTGCTTTTGATGACAAAATCATGAGGTCTGGCCACGCATTCAAAAATGTTGATCAACATACTAATAATACAGCTAATAATATTGTAAATAATGTTCATTTTCTTACATGGAGCAATAGTTTCGCCTATCAAACTATGCCAGTGTCATCAGGAGCCATGGAATTGAACTCATTTGAATGCATTTATTTTCAATCAAAAAATAAAACTGTCATCATTCACTGCCATTATATGAATCACCAAAAGAAGAAAATCTGCTTGAAGCTGCAGCCACACTGTACTTTTCTCCCATAGATTTTCATTCATACGTACGCACACACGCAAATGCGTCAAAACGGAAATGCAAGCTCGCGCCACAAGTTTTGCAGTTCGCTGCATTGGAAAGTTCAAGCTTGGTGAATTCTGACCTGCGAAATCGCATCACATGATTGCATGTGACCAATCGAAGATCAAAACATGACCTCTCAGGACAGAAATGTAAAATATGGACCAATCGCTCGCTTTTTGCTTTTTTTTTTTTTTTAAATGTCTAAATCAGTTTAATCCCACCCCTTTTTACAGCAACATACAACAGAATTTTGCATGCTTAAACTCTATTGACTGCGGCATCAATGTTTTACAAAAGAAAACAAAATGTCACCTAGATGTGGGTGAGCAAATTGACAGGAAAATTACTTTTTTGTGTGAACTATCACTTTAAGCTTTGAACTACACAAATCAATAACATCTTAAAATGTATGACAACAGAAAATAGTTGAGTAGTACTTTATTTTTGGCAGTCCCTATTGAACAGTTTGTTGACTACAAGTTACACTGCAACTACATCCAAACTAATTCTCATCTGAGTGTTAGTAGAATGCCAGCTTACAATTTACTGCTCTACCAACACACACTCAACTGACTTTCATAAGGAACTTTCAAGTACCTCAACTAACACCAAGCTTATAGTCAAATAATACTTTAAGACCGGGCTTAATTTGTGCTGGAACATGCTGAATCCGGAACCTCTAAAATCTAATCTGGCACCTCATTTTACCGATCCCCCTCCTCAACCGCACTTCTGCCCCGTCCGCGGTTCACTTTCGCTTTCTTCCATGACCCCCCTACCCTCTTCACTTTCATCCGCCAGCCACCGCACCAACCCCCCTGGGTGCATGTTTTACCAGATGCAAACACGGCAGTCTGAAAAACTCAATTCTGATGGGTCAGTTGTGACATTCCAAGGTATGTTATTCCAAGATAACAACACAGGGTCATCTGGGAAATTTAAACCACATTGACTGTCAATGAATACAAATAAATCTCTAACCTTACGTTCACATTTATATGGATCTGCTTTTCTGTCTTGTCGCCCAGGTTGTGACAGAATACCACGCAGGTTAGTGTATACTCCATCAGCAGTTTTTGTCAGATCTTGTTGATAACATGCTTTACCCTAAACCAGACACTGAATTACTGTCATTTGCTATTTAAAATGTAATTTACTCACATTCCAAATTACACCTTTCATCTTACATTTATATTTATTTTAATTTCCCGCAACTGTATATATATACATTTTTTAGGGGGTTTACCTTTATTATGATATAGGACAGTGGAGATTTCAGACAGGTAAGCCTTGGGAGCAGAGAGAGGCAAAAGACTTCGAGCTGGGAATCGAACTCGCGTCGCCTGCTATGTTGGCACACAGCACCACTAGGCTATTGGTGCCGACCACTACCATATATTTTTAAAAAAAGACAGGCAGATTATGCAACAAACACCAGAGTTTTCTTTTTTTGCAAAAGCAAACATTTACATTATATATTTTATTTTAGGTAAATAGTTCATTATTGTTCCAATTTGGTAAGATAAATCATCATGAAAGCAACACAATTTCATATTTAAGCAGTTTCAAGCACAATATCTATCAACAGAACTAGTTCCATTGCTTGTTGTTGGGATACACTGTAAAAGTGAAGGACTTTTAACTGGCCACTGACACACATTTAATTCATTTATTTTATTTTCGGCTTAGTC
>NC_141034.1:1340000-1400000 GCF_052040795.2 Danio rerio | reverse complement strand
TGGGCGGGGCTTTCCCCCTCTGATGACACGTACAAAGAGAAAATGTCAATCAAAGTGTTTCTGCAGACTGATTTGATCAAGTCTGATTATTAAAATACAGAATTAATTCATGTTGACCATTAGTGGCTGCTTATATTTACACACTGCTGACACACAACTGGGTTTAAACCCCTTATAAAAGTGATATTTTTGCATAGGTGCATTTTAAACTGCAGCGTAACATCAACTATAATTGCGGATGCTGCAATGTGACTACATACTGTGATATTGATGAAACAATATGTTGTGCAGCTCTACTTCTAACAACACATGATCAGAACATGCAAAAGGAAGAGAAACAACAGACACACACTGAGCTAAAAAGACAAGACCCATCAGGAACGACACACAATGAGGATTGCAACAACTACTCCATAAAACACACAATGAGAAGAGAAGATGAATGGAAATGCAGGGTTGCAAAGGTAATAAAAAGGAGATGATGTAGGGATACAAAAAACAACATGGCCTTGTGTGGAAATGCTGTTATTTAATTTATATATATATATATATTAGGGTTGTCATGATACTGGAATTCAGTACCAATTGGTACTAAAGTTATAAAAATGTCCATTTCCCGCTGACATTTGAGCACGTTCTTAAACATTGCTGACTTGCCATGGTGTTCATGTGCTCAACAGAAATGACTGTGATTGGTCGTGAAGGTCATCAGTTCACCAAACTCACCGCTTTGAAACACTCCTCTGTATTTGCGGTTACAGTAAACAGCGGTGAGTTTGGTGAACTGATGACCTTCACGGCCAATCACAGTCATTTCTGTTGAGCATGTGAATACAATGGCAAATCAGTTCTGTTCAAGAATGCTCAACAGCGCGCAAATGTTAACGGGGAATGCAGTAGTGGCTCTAGTTTAAATGGCACCCTGGGTGAAACAAGGGTGTCCCCATCCCCCAAGAAATGAAGTTACTATGTGGTTGACTTTATATATATTTTAAATATTTATACATTTTAAATATATACATTTAAAATAATTATTATAAATACATTTAATTTTATTAATTTGTTTTTTCAATAAATATAAGAATTTATTTATTATTATTATTATTATACTATTATAATTCTAAATAAATAACAGGAATCAATCCTGATTGTAAATGAAAAACAATGTAAAGACACAACTGGAGTAATATTCTAAGACGTTTGCAATATATATGTAAAATATATTTGGCTGCTTACAAAAAAGTTTGATTGAACAATTGAAAAATAAGGAATTAATACACTTGTAAATGTTAGTATTGGAATTTTACAATATTTATTTTTGTATTATTACTTTTACTTACTAATAACAACAACCTAAAATAAACCATCAGCATTATTTCGCTGGTTATTATTACTCAACTGATAATACAATACACATTTTAATGATCAAGCTTAAACATCCATCAATATTAGCAATTGTTATTTTATATTTGAAGATGGAAATTTGACATTAAATATTTTTTTATTATTAATAATAACAATAATAATTAAATCCTCCATCGGATCCTACATTTATTATATTATTATAAAATATTGTTTTTATAGTTCTTTTTGTTTAATATTTTCATTCCAACAAACAACTACAATATAATTTCTAAAAAAATAACTTTAAATACGAACAGAATAGTTAACCTGATTACAAATGCTATTTCATCAGAAAAATCATAACTACAACTTTTTTTTATATACAAAGTAAAAAAATGACATGGCATAAACTTAACACACAGAATAATGAGAATAGTTGGAGCTCTAGTGATAAGCATAACAAAGGACGAAATACACACGGGTGTACAGTAAGAAATGAAAGCGAGGGCTGTAGATGGAGTGTTTATTAGTACCCTGATGGTGTCCGGGTGATGAATGCACAGAGGCGCCAGGGGTTCCTGAGGGTGTCCTCTCTGTATTGGGGCCCGTTGACGTGGGAGGCGCCCCGCTGTAATGATGGCCCATGGGATTGACAAGGTTTTGGTCGTAGTGTTGTTGAACTAGAAACACACCAAATTAAACAGTCAGTACAGACAAGATCTACTTTACTCCATTCTGTTGCATAAACATACATCGAAAATGTGCAAATGACAATCAAAACACAAGCATCCATCCTCACTACAAAAAAGTTTTACTGTAAATGAACACCTTGTAGAGTTGTAAAAAACAAAACAACGAGTGACAATTTAACGAAACCATTTAGTGATTGAATGTAATGACAAATGGACAATGTGTCGATAATGCTTTGTCATTACAATACATACAATCATATTCACTACACGCTACATTTCTCAAATATTTGTCGTGAACCAACACAAGGCAGGAGACATTCATAAATACTTCTAACAAATCTAATAAATGTTGGAGACATACTCGTTACATAAACGCACTAAACCGCACTTCAGCAGTGTTTATTTGGGGGCGCACAAGACAATCTGCTCTTGAGCAGCGTATATTTGAAGCCATGCACAAAGTTATGCACGAAAAGAGGAAATCAAGCAAAGAAATTTGCATGCCCGTATGTCCACGAGGGAAATTAACGAGGGGCCTATGTATTTTCAGAAAAACTAAATATTGCAATGTCAGTTTTTCCAGTATCGTATGCATCCCTAATTAAGACCAACCTGCATTTGATTGGCCATTGACAGTCGGCGTTTGGCTGAGGGGTGGAGCTCCATAACCAGGGTGAGCTGGTGTGGGCGTGGCCCCTTTCCCTTGAGAATACTGCTGCAAAGAACTCTGTGTAGGTGGCGGTGGCATGACTGTAGAAACCGGTGGCTGTCCGATGCCAGTCTGAGAGGATCTCAGCGTGCCATACTGACTGCTCCCAGGGGCTGATGGGTAAGAAACTATGGGGTATAAAGGAGCGCCGAGGTTATTGCTACTAGAAGCTGGAACCAAACTGGGCTGCATCTGCTGAGGCTGGGCATGAGTTTGCCCATGTGAGGGCTGACTATACGGCTGTCCGTAATACCCGGCTGGCATAGCGTAAGGTGCGGCCTGCTGTAGTGACGGCACTGGGGCATTGGAGGTGGAGTACGGGTGGGCAGCTGTCTGTGATCCTGGTGCTGCCGGGTACAGTGACGGCCCTGAGCTGTTCTGATAATAGTTCCCACTATAGTCTGTGCCTGAAACTGGGATTTTGCCAGCAGGAGGAGCGCTGTGTCCTGTCATGGTGGGGTAACCAGCGGGCGGAGCAGAACTGTAGTAACTGGATGGCGGATACATGGCAGGGTACGCCTGTCCTGGACCTGTCAAAACAAAAATTCAGTTTATGCAAATGACATGCAAATGCACACTTTAATCATTAAACAAATCATAGGTTTTATACACATCGACCTAAAAAAACCAGCCGTCCGTGAAACTTGAATCAATCTTCATTTCCCTAACAAATTAGTGCTGTGATGGTAAACCTTGATAGCCTAAATGTCTAACATATTCATATATGCTCAAACTCAGTCCTGGAGGGCCGGTGTCCAACATATTTGAGACCCAACCCCAATAAAACACACCTAAACCAGCTAATCAAGCTCTTTCTAGGTATACTAGAAAATTCCAGCCAGGCAAGTTGAAGGAAGTTGGAGCTAATCTATGCAGGACACCGACCCTTCAGGATCAAGTTTGGGCATCCCCGGTATAAACTGTCTTTTAAACAGTAACCAAGGTTATTATAGTTCATTTAAATATTCATTCATTCATTCATTCATTTTCTTGTCGGCTTGGTCCCTTTATTAATTTGAGGTCGCTACAGCGGAATGAACCGCCAACTTATCAAGCAAGTTTTTACGCAGCGGATGCCCTTTCAGCCGCAACCCATCTCTGGCAATCATTTAAATATTGTTTATTGTTAGTTAGTTATTTTGTAATATGTAATATGTAAACAGTTATTTCATATTTTAGACACTAAAGTTAAATAAACAAAAACTATATAATACTTAATAACAAACTACACTACCAGTCAAAAGAGGGCCAGTAGGATTTTTTAATGTTTTAAAATAAGCTTCTCCTGCTCACCAAAGATGCATTAACTTAATTAAAAACGCAGTACAAATTGTAAAACTGTGAAATGTTATTGCATTATAAAATAACTGTTCAAAAGTTGTCTATCATTTTATTTTATCATTTCAGTTGAAACTACATACAATAATAACGCAGTTATTCAAAGCTTGTATAAATATTTTACAATTTTCTCATTTAATAAATGCCACCTTGAAAAACAGAATAATTTCCTTTAAAAAACATGAAAAAAAATTTAAACAAATATACAAACTACCGGTCCGTTTTTTTTATGTTTTTTATTTTTTTTTTAAGAAAATTATTCTGTTCATCAAGGTGCCTTTTATTAAATGTAAATAAAAATGTTAAAAATTTTAAATATTTATTTATTAAATGTTTTATTACTTATTGTTTGTATTTTGAAAGTCCAGTAATTATTGCTTTTATTACTATTACCATTAATAAAATTATTATTATTATTATTAATAACAATTATTAATAGTAGACTGATTTCTAAAGGATCATGTGACTCTGAAGACTGGGTACTGAAGCTGAACATTCATCTTTAAAATCACAAGAATAAATGATTAAATTAAATGATAAACTACGTTTGAACAGTTATCTTGTATCTCAATAACATTTCACAATTTTAGAATGTGTAATATATTTTTGATGAAATAAATGCAGCCTTGGTGAGCAGGAGAAGCCTATTTTAATATATTTAAAAATAATACTGACCCCAAACTTTTGACTGATAGTGTATAATAAAACATTAATATTGAATATTTTAAAACTAGTGTCTTAATGAATCTATTATATTTATTTCCTTGAAAATAACACCATGTTGACATTATATATTTACATGTCCAAGGTACAATTAGCACAGATTATTCTTTGGATTTATTACTTTGGATTTATCACTCAATGGTAAAACTATTGATGGCACTTTTGAAAAAAAAAAAAGCAAATTTATATTACTTTATATATGAAATTTAACGACAAGTACATTTATTATTAAATTAACATTATGTTAAAAAACATATCACACTATAAAAGCCATAAAAGAGGGCCTGGATTTCATATTGAATACAAGTTTTTATTAATTACAGATTAACAGATTATTAATAGCTAAAGGGAAATGTTAGTATGACATAACTAAGTATGACATAGAAATAAAGACAATACTATATTTCACTTCTTAATTCTGATCGATTAAATGACCAGACCTTAAAAGTAGAATATTCCAGACCTTTGAGTCTTTTATAAGCCTTGAATTACTGAGCTAACAGAAACAAACCAGACGCTAACAGGCTAATAGCAAACTGACTGACATTAACCTTATTCAAAGCACACAAAGAAGTTGTATAAAACTAAATAGACAGCTATGGATAAAAATTAACACTTTATACCGATGCGTAGCGGTCGACGAGTCGCGGATGACAGGTGCTAACGTTAATGCTCGGCTTCTGACAGGCCTCAGCTAGCTCACCTTTACCAGCTTAACGTTACTGGTTTAGCATTCAGCTCGCTCGATTAGCCTTGTCATTTATTGGGGTAAAGTTGGTTTATTATTCGCACATTCAGACTCACACCTTCTTAATATAATTTCAGAGCAGTGTTCTTTGCAAATTCAAGCCGAATGACTTTAAAAGTGCAGTTAATTAAATGGTGCTAATGTTGTTTTGAAGTGAAGCGATTTTAGACCGAATATTCAAAGTAGCACGGTTAACAAAATACGGGCAGTGTCACAAGTTTTCACTCTTCAAAAATAAACAAATGTCCAAATATAACACCAACTTTACCTCAATTTAGCATTTTAGCTTATCATTTAGCCACTTATTGCAGCTTACGAATGTGAAAGTGGTGTTAGCTTTAGCGCGTTAGCTTTAATCCCGTACCGTTCTGACAGGGCACCGTCGCCGCTCCGCCTCCGTTCTGCGCGGAGCTCATGCTGTAGTTATTGACGGCCGACTGCGGGTTGCCGTAACCCTGGGTTGACATCTCTGTCTATCTTTCTCGAGAAAAAATAAAAAAATAAAGGACGCTGTCACCAGTTGTGAGTCTCCATCGACCTGCCAGCCGATCCGACCGACTAACGGCGAAGCGGAGGATGATGATGAAGTCGATCACGGCCCGGTGAATCTGGAGATCGACTGCCGCTTCAAAATAAAAGTCCGCAGATAAATTTGAATTCTTTTACATTTTTCCCTCAAGTTCTCTTTAACGGAGAGCAGGTTTTTCCAACATATTTCTAAACATAATAGTTTTAATAACTCATTTCTAATAACTGATTTCTTTTATCTTTGCCATGATGACTAGAGTACATTGCTAGTAAAAAAAAAAAAAAAAGCAGTGCAAGTTAATCCAATGAAAAAAAAACAATCCAATTAAATGTTTGGGTAATCTTTAATCAAAATCTAATCATCTGCTTCTGCTCTGGAATGACAGTCCACTTGGTGATTGTGTCTGATTAGGTGAAATGTGCTTAGCCACGCCTCTCCAACCGTTATTTTGCTAAGAGTGAAAGATGAATAGCATTCAAGCTTAAGCTGTGGTTACTCGAGTTTGAGCTTGCGAAATTCTGTTGTACGGCGCTGCAAAAAGGGGTGGGATTAAACAAGATGATTAGACATTTAAAAAAGCGTGCGATTGATTCATATTTTAAATTTCTTTTCAGAGAGGTCATGTTTTGATCCTCGATTGGTCTCACGCAGTCAAGTGTTGCGATTTTGCAGGTCAAGCAGGTCGCACACCAGAAGCGCCGCTCGGCGGCGCGCCACGCAGCGCCATGTATTTTAGAATTCTAAACATAGGTTTATATCAGGATACACACACCGGCGCCGCAAGTCGGCGGCTGTCGGCGGCGCCCGGCGACGGCTCAGGACGCAGTTGATTTTTCAGCCGCGCCACAGAGCGCCATCTGATTAGTTTCATGTTAAATATCATTCGAATGTGCGCGTCTGGTGTGCGATACTTTAAACTGTCATGTACGTGCTGTGTCGCGGCGCCGAGCGGCGCTTCTGGTGTGCGACCTGCTTCAGAGATCACCAAGCTTGAACTTTGCAATGCAGCGAACTGCAAAACTTGATGCACGACCTTGCGTTTTCCGGTCTGACGCATTCGCATGCGTATGAATTGAAGTCAATGGGGAGTGCGACTGCAGCTTTAAAAATGGCACTCATTAGGCTACATCATTAATATTTACATACATTTTTATAAAACATTTTTTCTTTAAATTTTTTTATTCAGTGAATTTGTAAAATTTTTACTTAATTTGGGTAGAAACTATTTTAATTTTATTCTACTATGTAAAGATACGAAATATTAAGCTTTGTTAAAATGTTTTTATTCTAAATTCATCAAAAATAAATTATTATTACTATCATTGTTATTATTTTACATTATTATAAAAATGTAGCAATAGATTATTTAATATTAAAGAATACCTAATTTAAAAATATGGTGGAAATCCAAATCTAGTTTACATAATCAACATGAACTTTAAAATGTTTCTAAATAAATTTATCTTAGCTAAATTTCATAATTTACAAAAAGATTATTGTAAAATAAAGCTTTTAACTATTAATGCGACTGAACATGAAAAACATATATAAATGGCTTAGTTTATAAATGCATTATGTAATGTTGAATGGGGCAGGGTTTTTTGTAACTTTTTTTGTGAATGACAAACTGAAATGTACAAACGTACCCTAAGTGACGTATTTCAGATTCGCAAAAATGTAGACAGCGCCTTCTAGTGGATTTGTCAACTGAAACGTACCCTAAGTCACATATTTCAGATTCATAATAATGTAGTCAGCGCCCTCTAGTGGATTTGTCAACCAACAAATACATAACTTACCCTAAGTCATGTATTTCAGATTTGCAATATAGTAGATAGCGGCTTCTAGTGGATTTGCCTACTGAAACATACAAAACGTAGATTAAGTAATATATTTAAGGTTCGCATTTATGTTGATAGCGCCCTCTAGTGGATTTGTCAACCAACAAATACATAACGTACCCTAAGTGACGTATTTCAGATTCGCAATGTTATAGACAGCGCCCTCTAGTGGATTTGTCATTTGAAATGTCCAAAAAAAACTTACCTTAAGTGACGTATTTCATATTCACAAAAATATAGACAGCTCCCTCTAGTGGAGTTTTTAACTGAAACGTACAAAGCGTACCCTAAGTGATGTATTTAAGATTTGTTTATTTTTTGTTATTTTTTTATTTGCGGTTTATTTGTCATAATCCTCAATGCTATGATTTCTGTGTAATAAATACCACTCCCTCGTGCCAGCAATTCAGCATTGTGTGTTTGTGCTGGAGGCAAATATCTGCTTGGCACTGCCTTTACATAACAGCAATAAAACGAGATTATAGTTATAACAGGAGCAGCTCGATTGACAAAGATGGATGGAAAATAACCGCCTGGGAATCTGTTCTTACACACACTTGATTCATCATTGCTCAATGAAGCCCCTGCATCACATTACAACCAGTTCCTTCCATGTTACCAGCAGCTTTACTCATATCTACAACTTCTGCAATTTGTGGAACGAGCAGCTTCCTTCACAAAAGGCATGACTGCCTTCATCTACACTATAAACAATATTCATAAACTAACAGGTTCTGTATTTCGTGATTCACATGCTTTTTTCTGTTTATTTACAGTTGAATTGGAATCTTGATCTCTTCTGTTGACTTTTATAGTTAATTCAGTTGTTTCAGATAATTCAGAATGACTTTTGTTAACATTTTTTGTACACTACCTGACAAAAGTCTTGTCGCCTATCCAAGTTTTATGAACAGCAAGTAATAACTTGACTTCTTGTTGGTCATTTGGTATCAGAAGTGTCTTATATGAAAGGTGAAGGCCTCTAGATTACACTAATTTGAGCTCAATAAAATCTGATCATGTCTTGATGTTGACTGATTTGATGAGGACAGTGCGGTCTGACTCTGCTCAGACTAAAGTCTCATCACTGAACAGAAATAATGTCCAGTATAGAATATAAAGTCCTGCTGCAGTGGAGACAGAATGAATATTGTGTCTGACTCCATCATGAGCTTGGAGGACTGCATCCATACATCTCTGACATGACTCACATCACTGATTAATAAAGTCATCTGGAATGAAGAAGAAAGCCTTCAGCAGGATCCCAGAGTTCATCAAGAGTCTTTGTGTTCATCTTCAGCGCCTCCTCCTTCATCATGCTCAATAATGTTCATGTCTGGTGACTGGGCTGGCCAATCCTGGAGCAGCTTGACCTATAGGAGCTTTGATGTGGAGGCTGAAGTATGAGAAGGAGCGCTATCCTGCTGGAGAATTGTCCCTCTCCTGTGGTCTGTAACAAAAAACTCAACCACACAAATGTAACTAAATATTTTTTATTGAAAACCTCAGTAAAAACATAACTGTCAATAATTGATCAATAACTGTCAACATTACACATAATCTATAAGTAGAAGTAGCCGTACAACAGATACTTGTTAAAACCCTGTTTAGCTCAATGAAGCTCCAGGCTTCCTATAGTGCCACAAAACCATTAGAAGTGTTAAAGTCAGCATGAAATCCTAATCACAACACTATTTACTTCCAAAGTGAACATCAATAATTAATGATTTTAATAGAAAAGGTATCAAATCTGAATGGAGTTGAACATGAACACATCCAGGACCACTGGAAATACACGCTTCAGCCTACATTTCTGTCAAACCACATTGGTTTGACTGCAGTTTGCAGGTGAAATGAACACCAGGGGGCAGCATGAAACCAGCAACCTGTGTTCCTTTACACACTCATGATATTTACATGCGCATATTATCGACAAATACAGGATTGCTTTTGTGTAGTTCTTTGCACAACACCGAATAAATACCACAATTGAATGTAATTAATGGAATATGTTTGCCTTATCTATCAAAATATAGACCATTCTTGCATGATCAGCTTCTTTGTCGCTCACTTTGTATGCTGTTATGTAAATTATAAATAATTATATTATCAATTTCTAAATATGTTTAGAGACTAAAGCATTATTTTAATAAATTTATCGGTGTGTTAAATCTGTTTTGTTTAAATGCACCAAAATTCACTGCCTATATTCACTGAGAAATGGAGGACAGTATTCATTTTCAAAACGGGCTGTGCATAATTATGCTGAGCACTTTATGGATAGCTATTAAAGGGAAAGTTCACTCAAAAAATTCAGTCACCATTTGAAGATGTTTTAAAAAATATTGGAAACCCATAACCATTGACTTCCTTTTGTTATACCTAATATGGATTTAATGCACCAGACATTGTGTTAGAAACTCTCATATGCTTGACATGTTTGTTTCTTTGCTGTTTATATGCTATTTTCATCAACAGCACTCAATTTTTGCATCTCATTTAAATACACTATGAACAGCAGCTAAGCTAATTATTTTTTATTATTCTCTATTGCCACCTGGGGATACTCATCCCAAGGCCTGTGCAGTGACACATGCGATCCAAGTCTTGGATGAGACGATCCTAAGGTATCCATAATCCTGGACCAGGCCGTATTGATGCTGTGGCGGTCATCGAGGAATTGAGTGCATGATTCTTGAAAGAACACAGTGACAAAAGAGTCCCTGCATTGATCCTGTGGACCAGCCTCAACACCCCCTGGTAAGCCTACTCACACCGGCAGCTTCTCCACAATGGATATCCAGCATTCTCCAGCCTCCGGCGCCTAGAGACTTCAGCTCTGCACAGGAAGTTTGGCCAGAATAATAATGGTCGTGCCCAGCAGAGCCTTCAACTCTCGAATTTTGAGTTTACTAGGACTAAGTTAAGCTTCTTTGACACAATCTACATTGTAAAAAGTGCTATGGAAATAAACATGAATTGAATTAAAGGGTTATCGAATTCCAACATTTTTCAAAATATCTTCTTTTGCGTTTCACAGAACTGTTAACTCTTAAAGGTAAATAAATAATAAGTAAATTGAAATTTCTGTATGAACAATCCCTTTGATAGATTACTTTACAGCGATGATCAGTTATTCAAATCTTTATAAGCTTCTCTCACTGATCGTTTTCTCATTTTGCAGCTTGCTTCATTCCTCTCATGCATGCTTTTTAGAAAAGCGTCAGCTCGAGTTCACAGAACTCCATCATTAGAGTATGAAGGATTCCCAAGACCCTCAGCATCCCCCATCCCACCCTTCCGACACGTCCTTTTCCTCCAGAGAACCACAGAAAGCGCCAGAAGGAGCAGAAAAAAGCCGATGGATCCTCCGATGACCCCGGCGCTCAGAGCCGCGTGATCCACTTGAGGAGCCTCATATTGGGCGCACGACTGTTCGCTGAGCCCTGCTTCATTCCCAGCCGCCACACACACAATCTGCCCAAATTTAAGCCCAGGGATGACACCGCTTCTCAGATGCTCTCCAAAAGTCTGCACGGAGCTTTTTTCATCCTTTAGTGAAACCTCGTAATGCGTGACTGTGGATCGAGGTGCGCACCAGAGTACGGAAACTCCTCCACCGGAGCCCGGCCGGAGCTCGCGCAGATCTGGAGGTTCAGGTCTCTCCTGCGGGCCGGTGAGTCCCGGGCATAGACACCCGGTTTGGGCGGAGATCACATCACAGGGGCTCGTTTGTACCGCGCACGGGTCGTAATCGCACGGCCTGCGGATTGCACGAGAGATGGTGAGTCCCGGAGCCCGAGGAGAGTGTGTGGTGTGTGTGTTTATGTCATCATAATCGTCCTCCACCTCGATGATGCGCACGCGTGTGTGATGCTGAGATGGACTGGCGGAGGTGGAGCACACCGGCACACACACCTGGAGGAGCAGGAGGAACCACAGCAGAAACATCTCCAGCCTGGACGGAGGAAATCTGGATTAGTGTCAACAGTTTCATTGCATAATTATACACTTACGGTAAAACAATAATCCAATAATAATCGCAGGATCAATGCAAAATAAATTATGTATAACATTTATGGTACAATAGTTAAGTATTCACTACTGCTTTCGATTTGTGCATTAATCTTGTTACAGTATATCTCAAAAGGTCATGATTTGCAGTCATTTAATTAATTCGTCTGATATATCAAATGGTGCACACACTGAATAGCACACACTGATATTTCCTCAATTTAAATATATATATATATATATATATATATATATATATATATATATATATATATATATATATATATATATATATATATATTCATTTATGTTAATACCAACCCAATGTTCAATGTAAATACGTGCCTCAGGTTGCATTTTGTCTGGGTGTGTTTTGTTGGAAATTTCAAATAACAAAACCACTAGAGGGCACTGTCTACATAATTGCAAATCTTAAAGACATTACTTAGGGTACGTTTTAGTTGACAAATCTACTAGAGGGCGCTGTCTACAGTTGCGGATCTGAAATGCATCACTTAGGGTACGTTTTGTACATTTCAGATGGCAAATCCATTAGAGGGTGCTGTCTACATACACTGAAAAAAAGTGTTGCATGCAGAACTGTTGCAAACAATTTATTTGTGTTGAATTTAAACAAACAAATTAAGTTTAATATTGTTCAACTTAATTTGTTTGTTGAAATGCAGTCCAAAAAAATAGTATACAACCACTTAATGTAAAAAATCCAAGGAATCATCTCTGAATATTTTTTTCAGTGTAGTTGCAAATTTTAAACATTACTTAAGGCATATTTTGTATGTGTTAGTTGACAAATCCACTAGAGGGCACTGTCTACATTTTTGTAAATTTGAAATACGCCACTTAGGATTTGTTTTGTTAGACATTTCAAATGACGAAACCACTAGAGGGCACTGTCTACATAGTTGCGAATGTTAGAGCCATATCTATTATGCAAATTGTAAAATATTATGTATAGTTATTGTTATTTGTTTATTGCATTTATACTGTCTACAATCAAAATAATGTATAAATTATTACTGCATGCTTTAATTATGCCTTTGTTTATTAATGACTGATCATGTCATATCCTTGTTGTAAAGAGAGGAAGAGACGGAGTGATACAGTTTTTGACCGTCGTCCCATATTGTATCGTTATATAAAGAAAAAGATTGTTCCTGCTTTGAAGAACAAATAAACACAAGAAAAGAATATAATGACTTGGATGAGTTCGTCGCGTCAGACTGGTTACTTAAAAGGATCATAATTCCAGCTTGGATAATGGAGTGCCATTATAGTGAATCTAAATATGTATTACTTAATGAACGTTTTGTACATTTTAGTTAACAAATCCACTAGAGGGCGCTGTCTACATACTTGCAAATCTGAGATACATTCCTTAGGGAATGTTTTGTACATTTCAGATGGCAAATCCACTAGAGAGCGCTGTCTACTTTCTGTATATCTGAAATACGACACTTCATCCGCCTTTCCACTGCACACGACATTTGGACACGACTGTCGCAATACGCCCTCTTCTGGCAGTCGCACAGTATTTTCAGTGTTGTCGTGCACCAAGGGAGAGAAGCTGATTCTCACAGTGTCCGAAATAAAGGAGTGCAAAAGCAAGAGCCTTTATCCTCTGTGCGTTTACATGGTTTAGTGAATAAATGATTACTAGAAACTCATAGACCGCTAAAATATTGGAGGGAATGTGGAGACAACATTAAAATATATATGTTTATTACTTTCTTACTTACATTTATGAACAGAAATGTTTATTTTCAATAGACTTTTTATAATTCAAAAAAATAACCAAATAAACTCCTATTTCTCATCTCGCGCACACGGACCTGCTCGTACAACACTGGAATACATCACATCCGGTCGGTTCAAATATTTCAACGAATCCGCAGCTCAATTCGGATCTGATTTTTTCGCATACGGAGATGAACGGAACTCCACGCAGCTCTATCTAAATAGTTACCTATCTGAAATATATTACTTAGGGTCTGTTTTGTATGTTTCAGTTGACCAATTCTCTAGAGGGTGCTGTCTATATATATTTGCGAAGGTTGATGTCATCATACTGCCCCCTAGTGTTCATTTCACCAACAAACTCCAGTCAACCGTTTGTTTAATTTTTTAATTTTGTTTTTGTGGTTGTTTTGTGGCATACATTTCCAGCGAGCCTGTATTGATTGATATACTAATGTGTTCTTTACAATAAGAAACAAAAATGTTCTTCCAATAACTGGTCACTGAAAGGTTAAAGGAACTGAAAATGGTTATTGTACAACGTTACAGTATTTTAAAATAATTTTTAGGGAATTTGTACTATGATACGCCTACCAAACACTATGTAGCAGAAACCAATTGTCATAAAAACACTTCATGATTTGTTGTTTAATTTAATTTAAAGTTTTATCTACATTTTTTTAGTTTTATAACAATTTAAGGTGATTTATTTGTCATTTTATTGATATATTTTAATACAAAGGTCTTTTTTTTAACTTTAAAAACAAAATCCTTCAGCTTAGTTGCTTTATTAATCAGGGGCCACCACAGGGGAATGAACCACCGACTACTCCTGCATATGTTTTACACATTGGATGCCCTTCCAGAAGCAACCCAGTACTGGGAAACACCCATACACACTCATTCACAAACACACACTCATACACTACGGCCAGTTTAGTTCATCAATTGTCCTATATATGTTTGGACTGTGGGGGAAACCGGAGCACCAGTAGGAAACCTATGCCAACACGGGGAGAACATGCAAACAGTAATGCCAACTGACCCAGCCTGGACTCGAACCAGCGACCTTCTTGCTGTGAGGGCACAGTGCAAACCACTGAGCCACCGAGTCGCCCCGTCTTTGTTTTTAAATAACATATTAATACCAGATTACTGCTTACCAGTGATGAGTTGCAACTAGAAGGGCATCCGTTACAAAAAATATACACTGAATAACTAAGTTGACGGTTCATTCCGCTGTGGCGACCCCAGATTAATAAAGGGACTAAGCCGAATAGAAAATGAATGAATGAATGATACTAGATTACTATAATAGCCGGCTGCAAATGTCATTTGGTTTTCAGTTTCCAGACATTTTCCGTCAGTCTCTCTGAGAGTTTGAGTATATAGTAGCCCGACGGCTCCTTCTGGACAGAATTAAAGTCATCTAAACAGCAGATGTATTTTTACACAGGACACACACTGCGCTGCTCTCTCACACATCCGAAAGGAATGAAGCTGGAGGCCCAAATTTACTGTGGGAACCTGAAGAAAAGGGGAAGAGGAACTGAGGCCAGACTGATGAACACACACATACACACACACACACACACACACACGCGCACACACACACACACACACACACACACACACACACACACACACACACACACACACACACACACACAAACATCAACACAACCCTGAACCTTCCAAGAACATCCCCCATGCAGCACACACACACACACACACACACACACATCAGCACTGAACGAGGAACCCAAGCCAAGTGTGTGTGTGTTTACAGTATATGTGACTCTCTTTCAAATCTTTTTCCAAGTGAAGTTTAGCTTTATACTATTCATTCACTCATTTTCCTTCAGCTTAGTCTCTTTTTTCATCAGGGGTCACCACAGCGGAATGAACCGCCAACTATTCCAGCATCTGTTTTACACAGCAGATGCCCTTCTAGCCACAGCCCAGTACTGGAAAACGCCCAATCCAATTCACACACACTCATACACTACGGCCAGTTTAGTTCATCAGTTCCCCTATAGTGCATGTGTTTGGACTGTGGGGGAAACCGGAGCACCCGGAGGAAACCGATGCCAAGACCAACTGACCCAGCCGGGACTCGAACCAGAGACCTTCTTGCTGTGAGGCCACAGTGCTAACTACTGAACCACCGTGCCGCAACTGTTGGAGGTTATTCATTCATTTTCTTTTCAGTTTAGTCCCTTTATTAACCCAGGGTCTCCGCAGCGGAATGAACCACCAACTTATCCAGCATTCGTTTTATGCAGGGGATGCCCTTCCAGCTGCAACGCATCACTGGGAAAACTGTCGGAGTTATTAAAGTTTATTAAAAAGAAAACACAAATGAAATGGTAACTATTAAGTAAATAAATTCACACATACGCATGCATATACACAAATTAATAATGAAATATTAAACAAAATATAGGTTTTATTTGAAATTTTGCTAAATTTAGATTTATTTCAGAGAGTTCTCATTTTTGTTTAGGTTAATTTAATGTAATAAAACATCAAAAGAAAAACTATATACAAATATTTCTTTAAATAAATTAAATAATAATAATAAAGAGATAGTTTAAACAAGATTGCAGGTTTTTTCTTCAAACTATTTACCAGTTAATCAAACTTTTAATTACAGCAAAACTGTGTCACAAAAGAAGATATTTTAAAGAATGTTTTGATTATTTTGATTATTTTTATTTAGGATTTTAATGTAGCAAAATTGAAATAAAAAGAGATTAATTTAAACAAAACACAAACTTTTTTTTAGATGAAAGGGATCGAATTAAAGTTCAAATTAAATTTCGGTCATCAGATTTAAAATTCTGTCAAAAATAAAATTAAAGTCATCAATCTTTCTTCATTGATGTCCATAGTTATTTTTCTCCTATATTTATATCAATGGCAATGGCTACCAGTTTCCTACATTCTTATATATAAATAAATAAATATATATATATATATATATATATATATATATATATATATATATATATATATATATATATATATATATATATATATATATATATATTGAAATAAAAAAGGACTAAGCTGAAAAGAAAATGAATGAATAATATGGAAATATTTATTGGAATTATTATTATTAGTTTTACAGCAGTTTCCCCTATAGTGTTAAAGTGGAAACTGGTTCTCATCATAATAAATACACTATAATATTTTCTACATTTATTTGGATCACCATAGTTAGCAGTCAGATAAATAAATTAAACATTCATTCATTCATTTTCCTTCAGCTTAGTCCTTTTATTCATGAGGGGTCACCACAGCGGAATGAACCGCCAGCTTATCCAGCATATGTTTTGCCTTTCAAAACTTGATGGCCTTCAAGTTGCAACCCAGTACTGGGAAACACCTATACACACTCATTCACATACACTATGGCCTATTTGGTTAATCAATTCCCCTGTTTGGACTGTGGGGGAAACCGGAGCACCCTGAGGAAACCCACGCAAACTAAACACAGAAACACCAACTGGCCCAGCCAGGACTCAAACCAGCGACCTTGTTGCTGTGAGGCCACAGTGCTAACCACTGAGCCAGCATGCCGCCCCTAAATAAAACATAACTACATATCTTATAATTGATATATTATAATATGTTAATAAAATAAAATTCTGTCTTCATTTACAGTTTCTTTCTTCAGCTAAACACAAAAGAAGATATTATGAAGAATGTTTTAATTTAACTTTTTTATTTCCATTTTAAATTTGAATTATATAATTTACAGTTTCTTTCTTCTGTTGAACACAAAAGAAGATATTTTGAAGAATGTTGGAATCCTGTAACGAACTTAATCCATTTGAGTAAAGGAAGCAGTTGGAGCACAGTAAAACCCAATAAATGAAGAGAACTCAAACCAACTGAGTACTGTTAAAGGCAATAAGTTAAGGCAACACAAACCGTTTGAGGAAACCAATTGCTGCAAACCATTTGAGTTAAACTAATCTATATGAGTACTGTGAACTTACTCCATGAGGTCTATTGAACTCATTACCTTCAACACTAAGTAGAAAACTCTTTTCAAATGAGTAGATTTAACTTTCAGTAAATTTTGAGTTCACAACACTCATTTCATTTGATAGAGTTAAGTTTTACAGTGTAGATATAAATATATTTACACTTACAAAAATTGATTTTTTTATGCTTGTTCAAACTACTTATTTAAAATAAGCTTGAGCAACATAATTCCTGAGATTTCAGAGGAGCAACTTAATAGTTTCATGTTCAATCCACTTATATCTTAAGTTAACTTAATCGATTTGTGTTGGGACGACATGAATGAACTGTATGAATAATACAACACATTCACACTTTTCCTTCATACTTCAAGTTTCATCACAGTTTTAAAGCAGTCGCCCCAATAGTGTTTGGGTGGAAATGGTTCCCATGGTAATAAACACACTGTAATAGTTCCTACAGTTATTCAGATCATCAAAGTAAGCAGTCGAAAAAATAAATAAAACCTCTCTACAAATATATATAAAAACACACAAATAGTTCAACTAAATGTTAATTTCTGTCATCATTTACAGTTTCTTTCTTCTGCTGAACACAAAAGAAGATGTTTAGAAGAATGTTTGAAACCTGTAAACATTAACCTCCATAGTATTTCCCCCATAATACTTATATCAGTAAATCAGATACAAACACATGGACATATTTAGAATTATCCTTCATTCACACTTTTCCTAATACTTCAAGTTTTCTTGAGTTTACTTCAAGTTACCCCTAAAGTGTTTGGGTTCAAATGGTTCCCATGGTAATATTATAGTTCCTACATGTATTCATATGACCAGTTAACAGTAGTGGAGTGAAGCAGAGTTAAATGATTCTCCTACCTGTTTGAGTGCAGTGTGAACACTCCAAGTCTGATGGTCTCTCTCTCCGCAGACAGATTTTGTCTCAATCTAATGCGTTCTTTCCTTCACCTTCTCTTTTTCCGTGGGCTGAAAACCCCTCCCTCTGCCGTCCGCCCTCCTCCATCTTCTGTTCTCCCCCTCCGCGTGTCTCTCTCTTCTCTTTTCAGCTTTGTTTGTGAGTTTTCTGCCGCTCTGCATGCTAATTCTCCAGCAGGAGACGTGCTGGAACTCATCTGGAGATCAGCAAACGTGTGCAAATGAGTTCATGTCTACAATGTTTGTGCATGGTGAACTGTCAGGGATGAAAAACGACAAATCAACACGCAGGAACTTACATAAATGCAAAGTACTACAAGTTTTGACTATACAGGACTTTAGAAAGTATTAGCATAGTATGAAGTAAACTTAATCAAAATGAATAATAAAACAACCCACTTAATTTTCTTTAAAAAAATACAAAAATACAAAAAAATTAAGTGAAATTGGCTCTCTTTTTTTGGAACAACATTCCCTATTTTTATACAGGAGGTTTAAAGGTACACATTTTATTTACTTTTTTTTTTTAACAAAACAAAAAAAAACCTACAATTTTATTTATTTATTTATTTTTTTAAGTGTAACATTTGGGTTCATTTTTGTCATTTATTTTGGAATTTACTGGTAAGTTTTTAGTTAAACATAAAGCACTGATTTTAGAAAATTTTTGAGCAATGAAGGTCTAAATTAATTCCAAAACTGCCATAAATAAATAAATAAATAAATTTAATAAAAAATAAATAAATAATAATAATAATAATAATAATAATCATCATCATCATTAATAATAATAATAATAATCACAACAACAATATAATAATAATAATAATAATAACATAAATAATAATAATAATAAAATTAATACCAATAAAATTATTATTAATAATAATAATAATAATAATAATAATAATAATAATAATAATAATAATAATAATAATTAATAATAATAAAAAATAATAATAAAAATAATAATAATAATTGTAAAATTTATTAAATTTATTTTAAAAAAATAATAATAATAAATCAAAGTTGTTAAAAATATATTCCTGGAGTTTTGTTTTACATGAAAAATCTAGTTATTTGCTTCACTTTAAATGTGAAATATTAGTTATTAACACTTGAAAAAGTCGCATTTATTTATATATTTTTTCTTTTTAGTGAAATTTACAGTTAGTTAACCCATTGTAACTCGAAACAGTTAACTTAATTTTTATAATGTTCATAGCATCGTTTACTTAATTTTTTAAAGCAATGTGTTTACTCACTTTTTTTGGAGTAAAGTCAACAAATCACTTTTTATAGCAGTTGCTTAGTTTCTCTGTTATGATTGTGGGGACTCTTATGTTGAAGTTTCTCTATTTGATTCTTGCTTCTTGGTTTTTATTTGTTGCCCTGGTTACTCATTATCCTCACCTGTGTGTGGTTTAGTTTCTCATTATCCTGAGTATTTATACTTCTTTCAGTTATTATTTTTGCTTTAGTGATTACTGTTTTGCTGTTATTTTACCTGTTAGATTATAAATTTGAAATCAGAATTATTAGTCCCCCTGAATTATTAGCCAACCTGTCCCCCCCCCCCCCCCCTCAATTTCTGTTTAATGGAGAGCAGATTTTTCAACACATTTCTAATCATAATAGTGTTAATAACTCATCTGTTTTATTTGATCTTTGTTAGGATGACAGTAAATAATATTAGACTAGATATTCTTCTAGACACTTCTATACAGCTTAAAGAGACATTTAAAGGATTAACTTGGGTAATTAGGGTAACTAGGCAGGTTAGGGTAATTAGGCAAGTTATTGTATAATGACGGTTTGTTCTGTAGTCTACCGGAAAATATAGCCTAAATGAGCTAATAATATCTACCTTAAAATGGTGTTTAAAATTTTAAAAACTGCTTTTATTCTGGCCGAAATAAAACAAGTAAGACTTTCTCCAGAAGAAAAAATATTATTAGACATACTGTGAACATTTCCTGAATCCGTTAAACATCATTTGGAAAATATTTAAAAAAGAAAAAAAAAATTCAAAGGGGGCTAATAATTCTGACTTCAACTGTGTGTGTGTGTGTGTGTGTGTGTGTATATATATATATATATATATATATATATATATATATATATACACAATAAAATAAATAAACATACATAGTTTCACTCTTTCATTTATTGTTTAAAGTCTGGCTGTTTCAAAGTAAATCCATTTTTACCATTTTAATGTATAATTATTATTGACTTCATTTGTGTGTTTCTGGTCAGAAATGAATATGTCGATCCATAAAGTAATTCACCTTTTGCATTTAAAGGGACAGTTCACCCCCAAAATGTAAAGTCTGTCATCATCTCCTCATACTCCACTTGTTCCAAACCTGTTTGAGTTTCTTTCTTGTGTTGAACACAAATGAAAAATATACTGAGAAATGCTGGAACAAAGCAAAAAATGTATTTTTTTCTTTCTATATGCACGCCAATATCTACTTTTTCCCCAACATTCTTCAAAATATCTTGCTTTGTGTTCAACACAAGAAAGAAATTCAGAAAAGTTTACAACCACTTAAGAAATTGATGAGAAAACATTGAGTGAACTGACCCTTTAATGGGGTAAAATGACTTGATATGGGTTCAGAAACACTGACAGAATATTCTCTTTTGCTTGAACTCTTCTTTTAAAAGCTCTTTTTATAGCAGAAGCTGTAATGTGGAAAGCCTGAGCTCATTATTATTTGCTGTTGTCCACATTCCTGCGCTCTATGATTGTGTATGTCCAGCAGAGCGTGAGCTGTGACACACAACAAGACGCCTGATATTCCCATTGACCCTCATTGTGGAGAGTTCCAGAAGGAGGGGAAGAGGAAACACGACCTTATATGGGCATGTCAGCGGTGAGGCTTTCATCACCTTTAAAGAGCGCAGAGACTCTGTGATAAAGTCTAGAAGGGATACAGCTGCGGATACTCACATCATTCATTCATTCATTTTCTTTTCAGCTTAGTCCCTTTATTAATCTGGGGTCACCACAGCGGAATGAACTGCCAACTTATCCAGCACGTTTTTGCGCAAACACAACAATGGTTATAAACACATTCAGTTTATGACACTTTTATAGATATGCGTATGTTTACTTTTATAATATTTATTTTTTATTTACACAAAATTAAGTTAAATAATATTATATATTAAGAATATAATACGTTAAATAATATTAATAATTACATACTATTTTAATATTTTACATACTATTTTACTATTTTATTAATACTATTTTATTTGCACAAAATTAAGTTATTTTTGGCTTAAAGTGACATTTAAAGGCTTCATTATAGGTTAATTAGGGAAAAGTTACATTAATTAGGCAAATCATCGGACAGCAGTGGTTTGTTTTGTTGCCAAAAATTAAATAGGATAATAATATTTACCCTAAAAAGAAAAAAAACTGTAATAAAATGTATCAAATTAAAAAATATGCTTAAAAAAGTGTACAAATATATTAATTATGTATTATAAATTCATTAATTCATTTATTCATTTTCCTCCGGCTTGGCATCTTTATTCATCAGAGGTCACCACAGTGGAATGAACCACCAACTTATCCTGCATATGTTTTAATCAGCGGATGCCCTTTCAGCTGCAACCTAGTACTGGAAAACACCCATACACTCTCACATTCACACACTATGGCCAGTTTAGTTCATCAATTCCCCTATAGCACATGTTTTGGACTGTGGGGGAAACCGGAGCACCAGGAGGAAACCCACGCCAACATAGGAAGAACATGCAAACTCCCCACAGAAACACCAACTGACACAGCCAGGACTCAAACCAGCAACCTTCTTGCTGTGAGGCGACAGCATTAACCACTGAGCCTATATTATAAAGATATGCATCAAGTTTGCATAATCTATATGGGAGTTTCGCAGTCGTCATGGTAACTTATTTATATCTCAGATGTTACAGAATCCAGAATGACTGTATTGAACCCGCCAAGACTGACTCTAATATTGGGCAAAACTGTAAATGTAAGGGTTTTTTCGGTGTGCGTGTGTGTGTCTGCGTCTGTCCTCCACTCCCTCATCCTGACTCAACAGACGGCCACATGAGTCACATATCGTGCTGGAGACATCACTGTCAGGCCTGTACGGTCATGTCAGGTGTACGACTGCATGATCAGAAGACTAAACATCCATACTCACCGTCTGAACACTGGATAGGGGACACCAGGGCTGATTCTCTCTCTGAATGCTTTATTTTGGGTACAGACACAAACAAGCTGCACTATTATTGACAGTTCAGAGGGAACCTGCCTTTGAGCAGAGCAGGCTTGTGTAAGATATGCAGGCAATAAAATATTTACTGTGCAAATTCAGGAAGAGAAAGTTAACCATGCTGGAATATATCAAAGCATTGAGAAGCTGTCAATCAAACACAAGGTAAACATAGAGACAGTCAAAAGAATTACATATTTCAGTAGCTTTGATGTTCTATATTGTTACATTTTTGGTATTGTTTTCAAATTGTAATGTATTCCTGTTATTAAAAACTGCATCATTACTCCAGTTATTATCTGATATCATTTCAAAATACTTATTTTAACGATCAAGAGGGTTTCTCAAAGTGATGTAATAACGAAAACTGCTTATTTTTATGATAACACTACTATTTAAATGGCTGGGGTATATTTTTTTTATTAAACTAATAATTATATTCATTATTTGATGTGTATTATACATTATTATAACAAATAACTATATTCGCATTGACAAATAGTGACAGTAAGAACCTTTAGATGCGGTACTAGATTCATTCATTCATTTTCTTTCGGCTTAATCTCTTTGTTCATCAGGGGTCGCCACAGCGGAATGAATCACCAACAATTCTAGCATATGTTTTATGCAGCGGATTCTATTTTAGCTGCAACCCAATTCTGGGAAACACCCATACACTCTCATTCACACACACTCATACACTACGGCCAATTTAGTTAATCTATTCCCCTATAGCGCATGTGTTTGGACTGTGAGGGAAACTGGAACACCCACACCAACACGGGGAGAACATGCAAACTCCACACAGAGACACCAACTGACCCGGGTGGGACTCGAACCAGTCATTTGCGTTCACAGAACGACCACTGACGGAATATTTCCTCTGTGTCGGAGCATTCTCTGTACACCCTAGAGATGGTTGTGCATGAAAATCCCGGTAGATCAGCAGTTTCTGAAATACTCAGAGCAGCCCATCTGGCAGCAACAACCATGCCACGTTCAAAGTCTCTTAAATCCCCTTTCTTCCCCATTCTGATGCTCGCTTTGAACTGCAGCAGATCGTCTTGATGTGTACATGCCTAAATGCATTGAGCTGCTGCCATGTGATTGGCTGATTTTTTGACTCACCAAGCAGTTGAACTGGTGTACCTAATAAAGTGGCCATGTTCATTTAAAATCATTTTTTTTGCAATTTGTTCTACTCCTCTGATCAACTGAGTCTTTCTTCTTTTGACTGGAACTGTCTTCATTTGTGAAATTAGTTTTTTTTTTTCAAGTCAAAGCGTAACTTATCTCACGGATAAGAAAACCTGCCCTTGTGACTTCCTCCCTGTATGACATCATGCCCTGATCCACACAGAAAACACTGGCTTTATGGTAAAGCTGTCAGAAGTGCAAACACCTCAGCAGACTGCCAGACAGATATTATCTGTGATGATACCTATTACACACACACACACACACACACACACACACACACACACACACACACACACACACACACACACACACACACACACAAACACACGCACGCTCTCTCTCTGTCTCTCTCTTTCAATTCAATTATATGTACAGTTGAAGATTTTTTCAATATTTCCCAAATGATGTTTGACAAATTTTTCACAGTATTTCCTCTAATATTTTTACATCTGGAGAAAGACTTATTTTATTTTGGCTAGAATATCCTGAGAATTGGCCCTCTCCTGTGAATTGTAATGTAACGGGCAGCACAAATGATTTGATGCCTCAGGCTGTTGATGTTGCAGATCTCTCGCACGCCCCCATACTGAATGACCCCAAACCATGATTTCTCCTTCACCAAACTTGACTGATTTCTGTGAGAATTTCTGTTCAGGTTCCAGTAGGTCTTCTGCAGTATTGGTGATGATTGGGAAGCAGATCAACAGATGATTCAGCAGAGAAATCCACCTTCTGACACTTTTACGCATCAACTAGAAGTCGAGTTATTATTTGTTGCTCTTACAAGTGAGATTCACGACAAGACTACTGTCAGGTAGTGTATACAAAACACCCCCGCCTCATCCCTATAGATTTCTGAGCAGTAACCATTCCTATAGCACTGCTTGTGTGTATTGTCTCTTCTAGTTGAATCACAGCATGCCTCCTCAATTCAATTGTAAGTTACTTTAGACAAAATGATCTGCTTAATGACTAAATGTAAATTCCTTCACCCACTCTTTCCAGAGGACCCCCATCTGTCACTCTCTCTCTCTTTCTCTCTCTCTCTCTCACTCCGCAGTACACTATTTAAAGAGTCTGAATCTGGAGGAAATCTTCAGACCTCTGAACTCCTCACCTCTGCTCCAGTCTCACACTGAGTCCACAGGGACACACACACACACACACATATGCCAAAGAAAACACAGCTTCATTTCACACAGCACATGTCCTGATATTAGCCAGAGAATCCGACTATATTTGATTGGATATTTTGACTGGAGCAGAAGACATGAATGCAATGAAAAAACTCACTGCCACAGTTACCAGGGTGTTGCTCTGGAGATTTCTATACAGTTACATACAAACTGTTATTATACATTACTGAATTCGCAAATTACATGACAAAATTGGTCATCAGTAATATAATGTCTTAGACTAAGCATTTATATTAACGTAATCAGACTACTTTTGGATTACATTTAGATTAATTTTGTGCTATAAGTTAAATTAACATTGAATAAATGTTAAAACATCAACCAAACCTTTATTCAACCAAAATTAAATCACTATTTACACTGTAAAAAAACATTGTATAAGTGTTAAAACATCAACCACACTATCACACAATTCATGTTGAAATTTAAATTAGAAGTTTTAGCCAGTTTTGCATCCTGAAATAACGTTTTAACATACATTCATTTTCCTGTCGGCTTAGTCCCTTTATTAATTTGGGGTCGCCACAGCGGAACGATCCGCCAACTCATCCAGCACATTTTTACACAGCCGCAACCCATCCCTGGAAAATAACGTTTTTAAAAAGAAAACAAAAAAAAATAGATTAAAATGGTCACAAAATCAGCAAGTGTTCAACTAAAATGAAAACAAAGTTTACTTGGGAAAAATCACTGAAACAACATCAGATCAGTCCTGCTGTACAGTATGATTTTACTCCAATGAATGTTGCCTCCTTTCAATCAGAGACCACTGGGCTGAAAAAGGAAAACTAAAGTATATAACTCTATATTGCAAACAATCTTTTAACTCAACTTATTAAACTTAGTTATTTTTGTTTGTTTGTTTGTTCTACCTACAGTATTTAGACAAGTTTAGCTAATTAAACCAATACATTCCACAAACTTGAAGAAAAAAGTGACGTTTTGTGGAAAAGCTGACTTTATTGGAGGCAGTTTTTAAAAAATTGTTAGTTGAACTTTTGTAAATAAGTAAAACTCTAAATAATCCACATCAAAATTAAGTAAGTTGTATATTTTGAGTAAAATAATATGTTTTTTAAATTGAGGAAACATTTTATTTTGCACCGTGTCCGTGTACAAAGTTTTACTGTTATTCCAACAAAGTTTTTGCAAACGTTCCAAACATCTTTTAGCTATATGAAAGGTTTGTTCAACTTTAGCTTATACTTTTTGTATCTTCTCCAAACAATTAAAATATTCAAAACACATGTGCCAACATCTTTTGGATTGCTTTGTTGTGAAACGTTAAAGAAGATCCCATCACAAGAAATATCACTCCTAGAGAAAAATAAGTCTTTAAAATGCAGCCCATCTAAATCTTTATAAAAATAGCTAAATTAAAGGTGTATCTTAGTCCTTTGGAATAGTTTATGCTCAAAGCATTCAGTTTAAATATGTTGCAAAAGAATTTGGGAAACCTTTGAGATCCAAAACTCATAGTCCCCTCCATCAATATCACAGCCCTGTTCACAACATCCCCTGGCTCACCATCAAGATGCCCACTTTGAAAATGTCTTTCTCATCATCAGGTGGCTGAAAAAAAATAATTCAACAGTGGACCAGTTATTTCCTCATCGCTTTAAACATACAATACCAAAATAAAGACCTTGTAGCATTTCAAATGTTGCAGGAATAAATAACTGCATTGTTAATTTAATAGTTTAACAGCTTAAAAACAAAATATTAGCTATCTCACTATTTTACATCTGAGCATTCAAACACACTGATGTTTAAACTACAACAGCATATAGATTATTATAGGAGTACCGTTACTAACTGTAAGTTTTCTCACCTTTCAATGACATGATGTAGTACTGTTGTCTCTGATCATCCAGTCTGTTTGCGTTCCTTGCGTTCTGGAAGCTTTGGATGGTGATCTGAAGAGAGGGTAGGGTAGGTATTTCCCAGTACTGGGTTGCATTTGAAAGGGCATCCACTGTTTAAAACATTCCCCTGTGGCAACCCTTCTTTTCATTTCAACAGAAAAATAAACTCATAAAAACCACACAAGGGCAAGTAAATGGTGTACTGTCCCTTTAAGTCTCGGATGTGTGCAGCAGACACTTCTGGCAACTCTTACATTTGTTCAGATGCTTCAGATCTTCATGCCACAGGAGAGTTTGACTATGTTATTGTTCCCTCTCTGTAAAGCAATGATCTTCTCAGAGCTTCCTTCATGAATTACTAACAGCTCTATGAATAAATGATCCATCAGCAGCGCTCGCTCATGGCTGTCTGATAATGAGCCGTCACACATGACAGATGCTGTATTTGCTTCTTTACATCATCAGCGCCAAAATATGCAATCATCAAAGAGCGCAGTTTGAAAATACAGTAATGTGACATCCTGCTTTAATTGCATTTCTCCAGCGTGACGTTCTTCTTTCACAGTGTCAAAGTACATTTTCACTCACTCACTGAGTTTCTGACTTCAAAGGTGATGCGTTACATGTAATCCCATTATGTTTTGTCCAAGTAACCACACTGTAAAACATATCAGCAGTAAATTATTCACTTACCCCAGATTATGTGTTAAAGTTTTAAGGAAAAACTCACTTTATTTTGACTTATTATTCCCTAAAACAAGACAATGTGTTTTGCTTGTCTTGAGAAAATGCTTTTTAAAAGATATTACACTAGAAACAAGACAAAAATCTAAGTAAGATGACTCAGATTATTGTGCATGGCCCAGGGTGCAAATTACAGGGGTGTTTGGGGGGGGGTTTTACCCCCTAAATAATGCCTGATCCCCCCTGAGGGACATCAAAACAAGATGTATAGGGGGTCAGTCCTTTAATTATACGAAATAGCTTCCGCTGATCTCTATCTTAAATATTAATAATTAACAATGTATAATATAAGTATACATTTGACACCAACACCCCCATAATGGGACATACCATTGTGAATGCATAATCGTTCCAATCCATATAGGAAAAATGTCATTTAGCAGTCTGAAATGTTCCAATCCATATAGGAAAAATGTCATTTAGCAGTCTGAAACTGGCAGTTCTAGAGCACCGGTAGACATCTCAGGTATCCACAAAACCCATTTCATGTAGAATAGGTGTTTACATCTGCATGTAGCCTAAAAAAAGAAACATTAGACACATCATTTGTATAGTTTGACCTACAGCAACCTCTAAAATAGTGACTAAATATCCCTTAAAACACTGGAAACTTGTACATTTTATTAATGAATGATATGCAATTTACATACATATATAAATTTGACTTACTGAAGCATGTATTAACAAACTACCTAAAACACTACATGCATAATCAATGCATAATTGGCAAGCTGGCACGCCTCTCTCAGGCTGGACTCACCAGCTGTTCTGTGCTGCTCTCTAGTGGACATCAGCTGACACTGATCTCAGATCATCCATAAACCTGTGATTTCTCAAAGTCACTCAAGCCTGATTAATCCACAGTTAATCAAGCACAGCAAACAGCAGGAGGGTTATGTAAATACACAAGCAAACTAATAATCAGATGAACAGATAGCTGTGTGTGCACCTCTACAACCTTGATGTTGTGTTTTTTTTCTGTGTTTTATACGCTGCACTAATGGTGCTTGAAATGCAAAACACGAGGTTCCATTTTCTCAATACAAACGCATTCTGTTTACACTGTATTGCCTAAACACTTTGTAAGTTGTTTTGGTTTAATAAAGCGTCATTCTAATGTAAACAACGCGAGTCCTCTTTCATCACACATATACGGTGTGTGCGGATGTGTCCCTGGATAAAGGCATTACTGTACAGGGAAGCGCGTCACGGATCCTCCCCCTCCATACCATAATAACCCGTCATGGCTTCCCAAACCCGCCTCTATATGCACCGATTGCACTCCCGCGGCCGTCTATACCGACAAACTGTCATCCGCGGAGCCGGAGCGCGTTCGCAGCGGTACCCTTGACCCATTTACCACCGGCGACTGTCTGATTTGTGACCGGCGTTAATGGATCGTGCACTTGTCAGTGCAACTGCACCGTCCAGGGAATCATATACTAAGCTCACCGGATGCGCCCGGTGTCGTCCGTTTTAGTGGCCGGTTGGGTTGTGAATGTGCCAGGAGGAGGCAGCTATAATAACACTGTGGATCTGCTGTCCTCGCGCCATCTCGAACAGCTCCCCGCGCGCTTCCTTGTTTCAGGCCAATTGCGGGACGGGCTGCTGGAGCCACAGAGGAGGGGTGGTCTCCGGTATCCGGTTCTTTCCGTAATCCTGCGCCGGTGGAATTTTAAATCCGTTCCTCCAGCGGGATCTGCACAGTGGAGACTCGGCGGAACACGCTTTGTTCTTTACGCCGCTCGACTGCTACATTGTTATATTTGTAGAACGCGAGTTCTTTTTAGAACACTCCATTGATACAATGTAGCATTGTTTAGAACGCTCATTACACTGTATCATTCGCGGGATAGCGTTTAGAACGCTCTCGCGGGTCCTTTCATTGTTACATTGTAACAAAGTGAGCAGAGCAGCCCACCGGGATCCGGTGTAAATATTCAACAAATGATAGAGGAGGAGTCGGTGCACGATAAAAGGGATGTGGACCGAGAGCAGAGTTTTGGAGTCGGTTTAAAGCGCGCGCGCGCTCTCAGTTTTCACCTCAGAGAACGTTTGCTTGAAGTCCTGCAGCTTTATTATGAAGAGTGATCTCTCATAACAGGATTTGGGCATTATCGGAAGGATTATGAGTGATCATCCGTGCAAAGTGACGCGAGATTGACTTAGTTCTCTGCGAAATTCCTGAAGGGATTTATTTTTGTTCTTTTTTTTTCTCCCTCACTTGCATGTTATAAAGTAGTTCTCGGGGAAACGCGTCTGCATCCTCTCCCTGTAGGATGCACTCGGAAAGCGATGACAACACGGCTGGTGGGACGCCCGGCTCGGAGGACCCGCAGGCTGAGGAGTCCTCTTCCCCTGCGGAGGAGTTCGAGGAGCAGGAGCGCAAGCTGGCCCCGGAGGACAGCACCGTGCAGCTCATACACACCGGCTGCACTGACAAGCGTCCGGCCACGTCGCCTGGCGCTCACCCTGGACAAGGCTTCGTTCCCCCGGAGGGGGGCTTCGGTTGGGTCGTGGTGTTCGCTGCTACATGGTGCAACGGCTCGATTTTCGGCATCCAGAACTCATTCGGGATTCTGCACATGATGCTGGTGAAGCACCACGAGGAGCTGCCGGACCAGGCGTCTCAGTTTAAAGTGGGTGAGTCGAATCTTCCATCTGTTCAGTAAGTGCTGGAGTGTGAGATTTGAAGTGCTGTTAGTGTGAGCTGAAGGGAGATTGAAGGCTTAAGGGATCACAGCTGATCATACGAGGCTCTGCGTCTGCTGGAGCCGCCCGGAGCTGCTCTCTGAGCCGCCACACTCTGACCCAGCAGCCGCCCACTCGCATCTCTTGCTCCACGGCCACCAGCAGGATTCACACGCGCTCAAACACCTGCTATAAATATTGTGTTTTTTCTTTAATGTCATCTCAGACTAGAATGTTGTTATTTTGAGTTGAACTTAGAAACTGAGGTAAAGTTTGGTTTCACATTCGCACATTCTGACTTTCTCCTTTACATTATAATTTCAGAGAATGTTTTCTTTTCAGAGTCTAAATCATATTAGCAGCCAATGACTATCAAAGCACAGCATTGTTTACAGACAGTTAAAGGGTGCTAATGTTGTTTTGAAGTCATATTACATGCTGATTCAGAGCGAATATTCAAAGTAGCAATGTCAAACAACATATAGGGACACAAGTTGTCACTTTATTAAAAAATGAACGAATGTGCGAATATAAAACCAACTTTACCTCAATAACTGAAGACTATGAGGATTATGGTAACTAAAGATTTCCAAAATAGGCTTGCTCGTTGTTTTTTTCTCACCAACACAGAATTTATTTGATCGAAAATACAAAAAAGAGAATGATTTTTACAATATAAAGTATCTGTTTCTGTTTAAATATGCTATAAAATATAGTTTTGAATCAAGACTGAATTTTCAGCAGCATCGCTCCATTCTTCAGTTTGTTAGAATTGCTTTATAATCAATGCTAATGTGATGGTTTTCTGTAAAGGGGAATTATTTATTAAATTCCTGATTTAATAAAACAGTTTTTTTCTATTAGAAATGTTTATTTTAACTAAAAACTTTATTTTTGAGGGAACTTTTAAATTCATTTAATGCACAACTTTTAAATAAAAATGTGGTTTTTGTTTTGTTTAACACTTTTAAAAGTTTGATTATCAGTGTTTCCACAAACTCCACGTGTTGGCGTGGGTTTCCCACGGGTGGTCTGGTTTCCCTCACAGTCCAAACACATGCGCTACAGGTATTGTGGTACTGTGTATGGGTGTTTCCCAGTACTGGGGTGCAGCTGGAAAAGCATGAAAATGAATTAATGGATATTCCCTCAAAAAAAAAAAAAAACATGAAGCAGCACAACCATTTCCAAAACTCATAATAATAATCAAAATGTTTCTGGATTATCAAATCCGCATATTTGAATGACTTCTGTCGCATTATGTGACTCTAAAGACTGAAGTAAGGATGCTGTAAATGCAAGCTTTCAATCACAGGAATTAAATTACAGTTTAAAATGTATAAACATAGAGAACAGTTATTTTAAATAATGTATTTCTGATCAAGCCTCCTCCTTACTTACTGACTTTGAAAGAACTGTTCTCTTAAATCATTCTCTTCAATTATTCATGGCCATCTCAGAAAGCAGCCCCAGGGAGTTGCTTTGCATTCGGTAGATGTCAACTGAATTTCTAGATATTATAATTGTAGTTTTTGTTTTGTAGCAGAATTAAAAGCAGTTTTGCAATTGCTCCGTTTAAACCCTGCAGTGAGCAGACATCAATAAATCCACACGTTTCTCAAACAGAGCGATGCAAACAGTCAGAAATAATCTGATAACAAAAACACATGTTGTTCGGACAAAATAAGTGGGAATAGAACCCAGCCAGGAACCATGTTTCTAACTACAGCTTCAGAGGTGTAGTTTCAAGTGCTCAAGTTTGCGACACAGTTTGCGAATGTTCATTGGAGCGATGGATTTGGAAAACGGCAAATCAACTAACTATGTTTGTAACAACAGAACTTGCGACCTTAGTTGCTGAACAATGGTTTTGGGAAACGCACACCTGCCTGTTTACATGATAGTTGGATTGTCACATGTCCGATTTATATCGGATTTATTTCCACATATGAAGGAGGCCTGAAACCTATCTCTGACTATCTGAATGCATGCAGATCCGATCTGTGTCACATATGAACATCAGAATTGGGTCACATTTAACTGGCAGTGTAAATAGGGCCATAATGTATGTTTTCTTGCACAGCTGGATGTTGTACTTAACAAAAAAAACAGATTAGCCACTCACAACAACCTTTTTCGATTGTTTTATTTATTTTTTTGATTTACGATGGCATAGCAGTCAAAATAGTACAAATGAACTCATGGATGGGACAAATTCTAGACCCTTGTCTGTGAGGGGGGGGGGTCTTTCAAAGCACCAGAACCCCTCCCTGGCTACAGGCCTGGTTTAGGGAAGGAGGATGGTGGGTCAGTCGATTGGTCAGTTAGTCGACAGCGGCCTCTAGTGAATATACGCGAGAACAGCAGGTGTGAATGGCACTCGTGAGAGAATTTTGAGATCTGAAAAGGCGTACACAGCACCCTCTGGTGGATTCATGAAAACAAAAACTGCATAAATACCTCCTGTACTCCTCCTGGGACTTATTTTGCGATCTCCAGAAATGTGTCTAGCGGTTCGTTTTCAGAATAAGTCTGGGTAGAAAAAAAACATGTATGGTCAATATTATAAACTCTCTTTAAAAGAATTGTTTTCAATTGGCTACAGAACAAACCCAACCCAGGCTCATTCTGAAAATGTACCCCTATATACATTTCTGGAGATCGCCAAATACGTCCCAGAAAAAAAATATATAATTTTTGCAGTTTTGTTTCCACGAATCCAACAGAGGGTGCTGAGTATGCTTTTTCAGATCTTAAGAATCTCTCGCAAGTGCCATTCGCACCTCCTGATCTCACTTAAATGCACTAGTGGCCGCTGTCGACTGACTGACAGACTGACCAATCAACTGACCCACCCTCCTCTTTCCCAAAACCCAACCAATAGTGTTTTTAAAAGCACAGACCCCTTCTCTGGAACTGAACCCCGCCGTCATGGTCAACTCCTCTCTGCGTCTCTAGTCCTCCAACCAGGGCTTAATTTGTGCCACAACATGGCAAATCCGGCACCTCTGAAATCTGAGTCGCGCATTCTTCCGCGACTCCCCAAAACTCTTCACTTCTGTCCGTAACACCCCTCCGGCATCCAACGCCTCACATTCCACCAACACCCCCCCTCTCTTTACTTTCGTCCGCAACACAGCACCCGCTCTCCGCTTTCATGTGCGTCACCTCTACAACTTCGGTTAACATGTCGAATTCGTTACCCCTACTTATTCAGGGACCTCGCAATTAACAAACGAAGCACTGCCTCCAACATACAGGTTGAGCCACTGAACAAACTGGTAACAGTGGGAAAGCCACTGAATTGGCGTCATACTGACCCATAGCATTCGTTTTAAAGAGGAAATGCAGTCACACAGACTTCTGGCTACATAACTCGCGCTCTCCAGAAATGTATATATGGCTACGCTTTCAGAAAAAGCCTTTGTTGAACAAAGAAATGACTTTAAAATGCACTTTATTCTGAATACTAATATTTTGCAAAATAACGTAAATGATTATATGCCATCCTCATGGCGAAGACTAAATAAATTAGGTACTAGACATTACTTATTAAAACTATCAAGTTTAAAATTGTGTTGAAAAAAAATCTCCACGCTAAACAGCACTTGGGAAATATTTGAAAGATAATTACAATTTCACAAGAGGGCGAAAAATGATTATTAAGTCCCTCAAATGAAATCAAATCACTTATACACATGTGCTATAATGAGTGGAAAGCTGAGGTGCTGTCCCCAAAATACACCGACATACTCCGAAACAATACAGTAAAATACAGTCTGACAAATGTCTGTACGGCTAGTTTGACTGTTGGTGGATGATTATCATGGTCAGTGTTGTTGTTAAACATATGCAGTGTTGCTGTTAAGTTCAACTGTAAAGCAGACCAGAGATCAATTCCACTGCATTTGAGAGCAGTATCAGTCACAAACCCTCCTGAACCTGCGAATGTACCCGACAACCCCTGATCTCACTTCTGATCCGCTGCCCACGTCTGCCTGAGAGAAAACAAGCGAGAGTCCACATGCTAATAATCCCGTAAATGTCTTGCAGGCCTCTGGTTGTTTGTCAGGAAACCGCCATCTGTGTTCCCTGAGCTCCGATTTTATGCCCTGTAAATCTCAGTGCAGTTTGCACATGCGCCAATATCCAATAATAACACATTATATCATGATAATAAACATGCTATCATGAGCATTTCAACATACTCTGTGCACTTAATAGGTGACGTTTGAGATTTGTTCTACTTATGTAAAATGAGCTTAAACAACACAATTCTTGAGTTTTTACTTGCAACAACTTGATAGTTTTGTGTTCAATCCACTTAAATGTGTAAAAACTAATGTCAACTTAATTCTGCATCATTTTTACACTGTAGAAACATTAATAATTGAAACTTTTGGAGTTATTTTCTTTAAGATTATTCAGATTGCAGTGGTGTTCATAACAGCGTCAAATACTTGACGACTTAAGATGTTTATTTTAAGCTTTAATATTATTTGCACATGTTAATCTGGCCTGCGGCATGCTGAGATATGAATTGAAAATGCTCTGGTTATTTATAGGCCTATTGTTGCTTAACAATAAGGCTCCGATTCAGAGGAGTTTTATTGCTTCATGTTGGGCTTTATTCCGGAATAACAACCACCTGGATGTACTTTATCCTGTTTATTAAATGGCTACCTGCCATAAAATGTAAAATTAGACACAAACCATTGTTCTGAGCCTTAATCGTTTATCAATTCTTTATTTAAACGCAAAGCTGACAGTGTACTACAACGACTAAGTGGAGTATACACTAACTTGCACATGGCACCAATCAGTCAAAATTACTAATGAAAACAGCTGATGGAGTATACACTAACCTGCACATTATTCAGACACTAGATGGCGCCAAACAGTCAAAAACACAAATAAAAACAGCTGATGGAGTATACACTAACCTGCTCATTATTCAGACACTAGATGGCGCCAAACAGTCAAAAACACAAATAAAAACAGCTGATGGAGTATACACTAACCTGCCCATTATTCAGACACTAGATGGCGCCAAACTGTCACAAACACAAATTAAGACAGCTGATGGAGTATACACTAACCTGTGCATTATTCAGACACTAGATGGAGACAAAGAGTCAAAAACACATCAGAAACTAAAACAGCTGATGGAGTATACACTAACCTGCTCATTATTCAGATACTAGATGGCACCAAACAGACAAAAACACAAATAAAAACAGCTGATGGAGTATACACTAACCACTAATACACTAAGGGATTAAGCTGAAGGATCATGAATGAATTAATGTGTTATTTAGCGATTGTTATCTGGGAATAACATATTTGTGTAACATTTGCGGCGTGTAATAGGGTTATTTAATGCATTGGGAGTGAATAAGAACTAACGATGGACAACTTAAGTTGTATTAATGCTAACAAAGATGAATATATACTGTAATAAAGGTAAAAAATAAATCGCTGAATAACATATTGACATTGACATTCATATACTTACATCCACATTCAGTAATATTTAGTTTAGTGTATACTCCATTCAACCAGTTTTCATTTCTGTCAGCTTTGTGTTTCTGACTGTTTGGCACCATCTAGTGTCTGAATAATGCGCAGGTTAGTGTATACTCCATCAGCTGTTTTCATTTGTGTTTTCGTCTGTTTGGTGCCATCTCGTGTCTGAATAATGCGCAGGTTAGTGTATACTCCATCAGCTGTTTTCATTTGTGTTTTTGTCTGTTTGGCGCCATCTAGTGTCTGAATAATGCGCAGGTTAGTGTATACTCCATCAGCTGTTTTCGTTTGTGTTTTCGTCTGTTTGGCGCCATCTAGTGTCTGAATAATGCGCAGGTTAGTGTATACTCCATCAGCTGTTTTCGTTTGTGTTTTCGTCTGTTTGGCGCCGTCTTAATCTTTATTAATGAATTAATAAGCTATTACAGCTTAATATAATGTTTTTTGTATAATGTTTACGCACACTCCATTGAACCAGCAACTATTTATGTCTTCCAAAGCTCACCAGGACTGACAGTTTCACAGTTTATTTTTATCACCGCTTAATTTTTTGAAGTCCTTCTAAAAAGATTTTCTCATGATTAATTACACGCTCATGCTGATCAGTTATCTATGGTTCACACCCAGCTTTTATAAGGTCGTAAAAACAATACATCATCCTCATGCTCTAGTAAATCGATTTTCGCTGATGTGGTTAAAATTAATATAAATATTTACACCTATTTGTTTCAGATGAAAGTGCTACTTATTGCAGAATGACAAAAATCCGAGCAAATGCTAAAGGGATAGTTCAACCAAAACTGAACATTCTGTTGTTGTTTAATCTTCTTTCACTTGGCTCAAATCTGTTTTGTCTTTCTTTTTTTACCGCTGAGCACAAAAGGAGATGTTTTGAAGAATGCTGGACCTTGTACTTTATAATTGACTTCCAATGTGTTTGTTTTGCCTACATAGGAAGTCAATGGTTACAGGTTTACTGCATTCATCAAAACATCTTCCTTTGTGTTCAACAGTGTAAAGAAGCAGTGGTTCAGAGGTAAGCACTGTAGCCTCACAGCAAGAAGGTTGCTGGTTCGAGCCTTGGCTCGGTCAGTTGGTGTTTCTGTGTGGAGTTTGCATGTTCTCCCCGTGTTGTTGTTGGTTTCCTCTGGGTGCTCCGGTTTCCCCCATAGTCCAAACACTTGTGCTATGGGGGAGTTTAATAACTAAATTGGCCGTAGTGTATGAGTGTGTGCATGTGAATGAGTGTGTATGGGTGTTTCCCAGTACTGGGTTGCAGCTGGAATGGCATCCGCTGTGTAAAACATATGCTGGAATAGTTGGCGGTTCATTCCGCTGTGGTAAATAAAGGGACTAAGCCGAAGGAAAATGAATGAATGAGAAAGAAAGAAAGTGAACCACCCCTTTAAATGGTCCTTCCCCAAATGATAATAAGACCAGCAGGTTCTGCACTTGTTCCTTTACAGGATTTATAATAGCGAGACTCTCCTTCTGTGTGACGGCTCTTTATTTAATCTGATCGGTCCATGTAGGCGTGTCCTGCGTCCCCCCACTGCGCTCACATGGTTCAGCCTGTCCCAACTACACACACACACACAACTGTTTAATCTCAATGGGGGATTACAATAGACACTCCCACACAACTGCACATGTAGGTTAACACAAAAAGAGCTCAGTCTCGGCTGGAGAAAACACACTTCACCACATTACAGCTCATTCTTGCCAAGGAGTGGCTGATTTTGATATTATTTTACGCTGATTCGTCAGACATAATGCTTTCAGACAGTCGTTCAAGCATTAAAGCTGTACCAGTACATGTGTATCCTCAGTTTCCTTCAGCTTAGTCCCTTTATTTATCAGGGTTTGCCACAGTGGAATGAACTGACAACTATTCCAGCATATGTTTTACACAGTGGATGCCCTTCCAGCCGCAACCCAGTACTGGGAAACACCCATGCACACTCACATTCACACACACACTCATATATTACGGCCTGATTAGTTCATCAATTCCCCTATAGCGCATGTGTTTGGACTGTGGACACACACACACTGACACAAATGCACACAAACAGAAATAAACACACACATATTCACACACAGGCACGCAAACTCAAACAGAAAGAAAAAGAGAGAGAGAGACACACACACACAGAGAAAAGGACGCTCACACAGACACACACACACACAGATCATGTTTCCTGCACTGTATGTATATCTGGACTGAACTCAGATGCTCTCTCCTGTGTTCCTCCACAGCTCTGCTCCTCTTACAGTACTCAGCAGCACGCTCTGCTCAACTCAACAATCTCACTTCTTTTCTCTTTCCCAGATTGTTATGTAGAAGTATTTCAGCTCGCTCTTCTAGTTTAGCACAGAAATTACAGGCATTTCAAGCGTATGAGAAGCAGGTTAAGAACTGTCATTATCGAGTTCAGTCTGTGGACATCAGTGGCGGAGAAAACCTCCCCCAGCTCATATTTCACAGCACACAAACGCTGCATTGAGCAATTAGCTACTGAACTTAAACAAAATGTGTACACCTGCTGGAATTAAGTTGACTTAAGTTTTATAATTATGCACAGCATTCATTTTCCTTCGGCTTAGTACCTTATTTATCAGGGGTCACCACAGCGGAATGAATCACCAACTATTCCAGTATGTTTTACACAGTGGATGCCCATCCAGCTGCAACCCAGTACTGGGAAACACCCATACACCCACACTTATACATTACGGCCAATGTAGTTCATCAATTCCCCTATAGCGCATGTGTTTGGACTGTGGGGAAACCGGAGCACCTGGAGGAAACCCACGCCAACACGGGGAGAACATGCAAACTCCACACAGAAATGTATTGGGTCGAGGATGAAACTGAAGAGTGGGGGGGTTGTGGGCCCTTGATAATGTGTGGGCCCTCCAAAATGTGTGGGTCCTAGGAATCGTCCTAACTCCGCCCCATCCCCCCGACCACCCTTAGCGGCACCCCTAGGCTGGCAGCTTACCTCCGTATGGACAACGGTTAACAGTTTACCCACGTTATTACATCGAGTTGACCACGATGACGGGGTTCGAGTCTGGTGAAGAGCGGTTCCAGAAAGCGGGTTAGACAAAAACACAAGCCAAAAACTAAAATAAAGAAGTAAATAACAGGGTGAGAATGGGGTAAAATCTGAAAACGTGGTAAAAATCAGGCGAGGCCTTTTCTTTTTCTGAATTTCTTTTTAAAACTGTCAGTTGGGTTTAGAGATGGAGGTGATTGGGTCAATCTGTGCTTCTGAAAACACTATTGGTTGGTCGGTCAGTCGGTCAGTGGCCTTTGGTGGATTTACATGAGAACAGCAGGTGCAAATGGCACTCGCGAGAGCAATTTGAGATGTGAAAAGCGCACACAGCGCCCTCTGGTGGGTTCACGAAAACATTCATTCATTCATTTTCTTGTCGGGTTAATCCCTTTATTAATCCGGGGTCGCCACAGCGGAATGAACCGCCAACTTATCCAGCATTTTTTTTACGCAGAGGATGCCCTTCCAGCTGCAACCCATCACTGGGAAACATCCACACACACTCATTCACACTCATACACTACAGACAATTTAGCCTGCCCAATTCACCTGTACCACATATCTTTGGACTGTGAGGGAAACTGGAGCACCCGGAGGAAACCCACGCGAAAGCAGAGAGAACATGCAAACTCCACACGGAAACGCCAACTGACCCAGCCGAGGCTCAAACCAGCGACCTTCTTGCTGTGAGGCGACAGCACTGACTGCGTCACTGGGTTGCCTTCGCGAAAACAAAAACTGCAGTAAATCATACCTCCAGGGATGTATTTGGTGCTCTCCAGAAATGTATACACAGCAACAGCAATTGACTTCCATAGTATTTTCGTTCCTACTGTATGGATTGCAACATTCTTCAGATGGTCATGTTTGCCACTCGAGTGTGTGTAAATGCTGAGGAAATGTTCATTTCTGGGGGAACTGTCCTTTTAATGTGGAACCGGCCAAATTTCATTAAACTCTGGTGTAATAAGCAGATGATCAATCTGTCATGTTTTAGTAATGATCACAGAGCCGTTTCCCAAAACAACAGTGTGACGGTCCACGAGAACACTGCCAGAGTCACAGATTTGTGTATGCCGCTTCTGCCAAATGAGTGTTTCTGAATCTGTCATCCGATGATTAAAGTATGTTAGCCTCAATATGTGCAGCTGAGGATTGTGTGTGTGTATGTGTGTGTGTGTGTGTGTGTGTGTGTGTGTGTGTGTGTGAGCTGATTGAGGGCACACAGTCATTTTTTTGGCCTGTATTTTCAGGACGCTGTGTGCGCATATTAGCTTTGCTGTTTGACAGAATGACAAGATGACAAGTGATGTTGAACAGATTCAGGAATTTCTCACAGTATTTCCTATAATATTGTTTCTTCTGGAGATTTATTTTATTTAAGCTAGAATAAAAGCAGGTTTTCAGCTCAATATTATTAGCCCCCTTAATCAATATTAGTTTTGGATTGTTTCCAGAACAAACCACTGTTATACAATGACTTGCCTAATTACCCTAACTTTACCCTAATTACCCTAGTGAAGCCTTTAAATGTCACTTTAAGCTGAATACTAGTGTCTTGAAGAATATCTAGTCTAATATTATGTGCTGTCATCATGACAAAAGAGAAAATAAATAAGTTGTTAGGAATGAGATATTAAAACTATTATGATTAGAAATGTGTTGAAGAAATCTGCTCTCCGTTAAACACAAATTGGTGACAAAAATGTACAGGGGGGCGAATAAACCTGATTGTATATATGCATATATTTTAGTCACAGATGTTTAAAGTCATAGAAAGAATGAATGGTCGTGAGCCACATCTCTGAGCGGCTGAATCAGGGCCAGTGTCACTATAGTGAATTATTCCAGCGGATCTGAACTCTGCATGTCAATGACCCTGGAGGACTCCCAGTGAATACATCTCAACTAGAGCAGGAATAATTTAGCCTAGATACATACTGACAGGCAGCGTTCCTTTATACCATCCCGACATCCAAACTGGCTTCATTGATTATTCCAGTACTTTATCTGTTGGATTTTAACATATAATTGTAATATACACTCACCGGCCACTTTATTAGGTACACCTTACTAGTACCAGGTTGGCCTTCAGAACTGCTTTAATCCTTGCTGGCGTAGATTCAGCAAGCTGCTGGAAATATTCCTCAGAGATTTTGCTCCATATTGTCATGATAGCATCACGCAGTTGCTGCAGATTTGTCGGCTGCACATCCATGCCAATCTCCCAAAGGTGCTCTATTGACAGAGATGGCAATAGTACACACATGCTTTACTCAAGTAGAAGTACAGATACTAATGTTTAAAACGACTCTGGTTAAAGTTGAAGTACTCTCCACACTTTTGTACTCAAGTAAAAGTAAAGAAATGTGTACTTAAGTAAAAAGTATTCATTACTGCAACCTGTTTTAGTTTCACTACCTGTTAATGTTTTGTTTTTTTCACGGTATTAGATTGAAAGATCAGAGAAGTACAGTACACCGTGGTCAGAAGTGGACAAAAGACTTTAACCCCATTTAAATGCCAGATCTGAACAGGAATGTGTCTTGTTTACCTGTGATCTGGCCGACCAAAACGCATCTTAGCCTATTACCCGGTATAAACGTGACATTAGTTATGTGCACATCGCTGATTCTCTGTCTTATCCACGTTCCCCATTCTTGCCGCATCCATGGTAAGCTTAATAAACAAGCCTACTTACGCTGTGTGATCAGAGGTTAAAAGAAGCCGCACACTGCAAGAAATAGATTGATTAAAGGTGTTCGAATTGTGCGATGGCAAGAAATAATATAGATCACACCACACAACACATTAAAATAAAACTTACGAGCCCAATTTAAAAATGTAAGAAGTAGAAAGTACAGATATTTGTCAATAGTTACAGAGAGATATGACTATTTGTTTCAATGTTTACAAAAAATAAGTTGGCCAAGTGTCTTAAGCTGCTCATAATAATAACAATGACGGCAAAATATCGTGATAATATCGTATCGTGAGTCCCGACCCAAAGACTGAGTGAGGGAAAGAGTTTCTGGCTCCTTCTCTCCGGGCTCTCCTGAACAAATGAGGCAATAATGAAACATGTGGAGCAGACTCATTACAGACAATCAGGATCTGGAGCAAGCGAGGGAGTGATATAATGAAAAACAGAGCGAACGGCCACCAAACAAAGAGAACAATGGAGACGCTCGAGTGGGAATGCTTTCTGAAGTTAAATCCTATTCATTTCCTCTACACAGAGACAATAGAGCGTTTCCTCAACGTCAGCCTCATTTTCATGATCATATAAATAAAAAGGACGATCCTTCAACTTCTGTCTTAAAGAGACGGTTCACCCTAAACTGAAACATCTGTCATCATTTAGTCATCTTCTAGAGCTTCTTTCTTTTGTTCAACACAAAAGAAGATGTTTTGAAGAAACCTGTAACTATTGACTTTTATATTAGTTTTTTCTACTATAGAAGTCAATGGTTACAGGTTTTCAGTGACTTTTTTTAAAGGGGACAGTTCACCCAAAACCAAAAATACTGTGATCATTTATTCAGAGTTTATTTCTTCTGTTCAACCCAAAAGATGTTTTGAAGACACCTGTAACCATTGACTTTCATATCTGTTTTTTCCTACTATGGAAGTCAATGGTTACAGGTTTTCAGTAACTTTTTTAAAGGGATAGTTCACCTAAAACTAAAAATGCTTTGATTGTTTATTTAAAGTTTCTTTCTTTTGTTCAATACCAAATATGTATTGAAGTAACCTGTAACCATTGACTTTCATGTGTTTTTCCTACTATGGAAGTCAATGGTTACAGGTTTTCAGTGATTTTTTTTAAAGGGACAGTTCACCCAAAACCAAAAATACTGTGATCATTTATTCAGAGTTTATTTCTTCTGTTCAACACAAAAGATGTTTTGAAGACACCTGTAACCATTGACTTTCATATTTGTTTTTCCTACTATGGAAGTCAATGGTTACAGGTATTCAGTCACTTTTTTAAAGGGACAACATTTGCATCAGCAGAAGTTATTTGTATTCAGAGTTTGTCCTCCTGACATCTCCTCAGATTGTTTTGTTGCTGGCTGTGCATTATTGATGATGCCTTTAAACCGAAGACCTCCAATTCTGTGTGTGTGTGTGTGTGTGTGTGTGTGTGTGTGTGTGTTTTCATGCTGGAGGAAGATAATCCACTGCTAATAGTCAGTGGAATGTTTAATCCTTCAACTATGACCACACACACACACACACGCACGCACGCACGCACACACACACACACACACACACACACACACACACACACACACACACACACACACACACACACACGTATACACACTCTTAAACACACAAACACACACACACATACAGACACTTACACACATACACACTCTTAAACACACACACTTAAACACACAATCATACACACACACACACACACACACACACACACACACACACACACACACACACACACACACAAACACACACACACACACACACACACGTATTCACACTCTTAAACACACACATACAGACACTTACACACATACACACTCTTAAACACATACACTTAAACACACAATCATACACACACACACACACACACACACACAAATACATAAATTGATACATTGACACAAACACAGACAAAAGCACACACACATAAACTAAAATATGCGTAAACACACATACATACACAGACACACTCTCAGACACACACAGAGACACAAACACACTTACATGGACACACACACTCACACACACATACAGTATATATACAAAGACACACAAACACAGACAAAAGCACACACACATAAACTAAAATATGCATAAACACACACATACATACACAGACACACACTCTCAGACACACACAGAGAAACGAACACACCTATGGACACACACACACACACATACATTTATCCACCGGGCACATAATCAGCTCTGTTTGTTTTGATGAAATTCACTCATGTAACAAATATGAACACACACACACACAGATCGGCTGCACAAAAACAGTGTATTGAACAGACACTTCCACCCAAACACACACTCTTTGGTGAAAGTCCATCATCTGCGGTCAGACAAACAAACACACGGCGTGTTCTGAAGGGTCAAAGGTAGACTGATGTCTGCAGAGTGTCTGGAGTCTGACAGCACCGGTCAATATTTGACACTGATCTGAGAGCGTGTATGTGTGTGTGTGTGTGTATGTGTGAGAGAGAGTGTGCCTGTGAGAATGAGAGAGAGTGTGTGTGTGTGTTTCTGTGCATGAGTGTGTTTTTCTGTGTGGTGACAGAGGGAGGGAGAGTGTGTGTGTGCGTTTGTGTTTGTGTGTGTGTGTGTGTGTGTAGAGTGATTGTTGGCTGAGCTTGAGTGGAGCGGTGTCCCCATGATGCCCGAGAGGAAGCGGTACGTTAACAGAGCGAGCGCGCGAGTGTTTCCCGGACCCTGCAGGAGAACACAGGCTGTGGTGTACTCTGGGGCCCTGCGGGCGGGCGGGCGGGTGGGCTCCAGACAGACGTGTGTTTTCCACAGGTTCTTTGTTTGTTGTTCTGTGAGCTCTGCAGACCAGTGGTCCTTCTGTCAGGCTCCGCTGGAAACACCAGCTCGGAACTGCAGAACAATGCAGACACACACACACACATACACACACACACTCACACACACACTCTGATCTGGAAGAGAATGTTCTGACGGATTCCTACAGCCCGAATACAAGATCATGCAAAAAAACATGAGGCGGATGAATGTGTGTGTGTGTGTGTATGTGTGTGTGAGAGAGAGAGAGAGAGAGCATACTTCTTTGTGTGAGTTTGTGTGTGTGAGAGTGCATATGTGTGTGCGTGCATGTGTATGTGAGACAAAGAGAGCATGTGAGTGTGTGTTTTAGTGGTCATGTATGTATGTGTGTGTGCGTGTGTGTGTGTACATGTCTGAGTGACTGTGTGTGAGAAAGTGTGTGTCTGACTGTGAGAGGTAGTGTGTGAGAGAGTGTGTCTATGTATGTGTGTATTCATGTGTGTGGGAGAGAGAGTTTGTGTGTGTGTGTATGTGTGTGTGTGCACATGTATGAATATGTAAGTGTGTGTGTGTGTGTGTATATTGTTGTGTGTGCATGTATATCTCTGTGTCTGTATAATTGTGTGTGTTTGAGTGTGTGTGTGTGTGTGTGTGTGTGTGTGTGTGTGTTTGTGTGTGTGTGTGTGTGTGTGAGAGAGAGAGCATACTTCTTTGTGTGTGTGAGAGTGCATATGTGTGTGCGTGCATGTTTGTGTGAGACAAAGAGAGCATGTGAGTGTGTGTTTTAGTGGTCATGTATGTATGTGTGTGTGCGTGTCTGAGTGACTGTGTGTGAGAAAGTGTGTGTCTGAATGTGAGAGGTAGTGTTTGAGAGAGTGTGTCTATGTATGTGTGTATGCATGTGTGTGTGTGTATGAATGTGTGTGTATGATTGATTGTTTGCATGTGTATGATTTTGTGTGTGTGTGTGTGTGTGTGTGTATGATTGATTGTGTGCATATGTATGATTGTGTGTGTGTGTGTGTGTATGGTTGTGTGCATGTAAATCTCTGTGTCTCTATAATTGTGTGTGTTTGTGTGTGTATGTGTGTTTAAGTGTGTGTGTGTGCGTGTGTGAGAGAGAGTGCACTTGTTTTTGTGAGTTTGTGTGTGTGAGAGTGCATATGTGTGTGCGTGCATGTGTGTGTGAGACGAAGAGAGCATGTGAGTGTGTGTTTTAGTGGTCGTGTGTGAGTATGTGTGTGTGTGCGCCTGCGTGCATGTCTGAATGTCTGTGTGTGAAAGAGCGTGTGTCTGTTTATGTACTGCATGTGTGTTTGTGTGTAAGAGTGTGTGCATGCATGTGTGTGTGTGTGTGAGAGTGTGTGAGTAGATATGATTGTGTGCGCACATGTATGAATGTGTGTGTGTGTGTGTGTGTGATTGTGTGTGTTTAAGAGTGTTTCTGTGTTTAAGTGTGTGTGTGTGTGTGTGTGTGTGTGTGTGTGTGTGTGTGTGTGTATGTGTGTGTGTGTGTCGATGTAGGTGCGTTTGTGTCTCTGTATGTGTCTGAGAGTGTGTGTCTGTGTATGTGTGTGTGCTTTTGTCTGTGTTTCTGTGTCTTTGTATGTATATGTGTGTGTGTGTGTGTCCATAGGTGTGTTTGTGTCTCTGTGATTGTCTGAGAGTGTGTGTCTGTGTATGTATGTGCGTGTTTATGCATATTTTAGTGTATGTGTGTGTGCATATGTCTGTGTTTGTGTATGTGTGTTTGTGTGTGTTTGTGTGTGCGCCTGTAGGTGTGTTGGTGTTGGGGATATGGAGAGTTTGTGTAAAGATGAAACGCAGTGTGTTGTTGTTTTTCTGTGCACTTATGTATAATAAGATCTGAGCAATGCTCTTATGTACTGTGAATGCTGCAGTCTGACAGTACGATGTGACTGATCTGGGGTCTGTTGTGTTTGTGTGTGTGCGTGTTTCCTCAGCCTGGGTCGGTGCGCTGGCGATGGGCATGATCTTCTTCTGTTCTCCTGTGGTCAGTATGTTCACCGATCACTTCGGATGTCGGAAAACGGCTGTGTGTGGAGCGTTTGTGGCCTTCATCGGTCTCCTCACCAGCTCCTTCGCCACGTAAATACATGATTTTATTCCTTCTTCTCTTTCTGCCTCTTTTGCACGTTGTTTTGTGTCAATTATTTTGACCTTTTCATCTTTTATTTACAATATGAGTTAACATAATTTGTTCTATAGACAGTTGAAGTCAGAATTATTTGCTCTTCTGTATATTATTTCCCAAATTTCTGATTAACGCAAAGAAGGTTTATTTCTTAGTGAGGTTCGTTTCTAAACTAATGTGGAGAGGATCACATGCTTATGATTGATCACAGCTGGTCCCGCATTATTTAATTACTGAATATTCATGATTCACCAATCAGACGATTCCTAAGCCACTATAAACACGTCAGTTCCATATCGCAGCTTCATTTTGAAGAATCCCCCCTTCCCTACTCCTCCTGCTTTCCTAGATGGGCGGCACGGCGGCCCAGTGGTTAGCACTGTTGCCTCACAGCAAGAACATCTCTGGTTCTAGTCCTTAGCAAGCCAGCAAACGTTTCTGTGCGGACTTTACACGTTCTCCCCGTGCTCACGAGTGTTTCCCCTGGGTTCCCTGGTTTCCTCCCACCGTCCAAAAACATGCAGCTTACGTTAATTGACTAATCCAGCACCATAGACATGCTCCTAGTCAGTAGTTATCTCTTAAGAGCGATCACTATCTGTTCATTAGCTACTACAGCAGGGGAGTTTTCCAAATCTACCTTAGCTCAAACTCCCCTTTCGCCTTGCAAATGAGAGGGAGCCCCGAGCTCGAGGATCTTATGAGCTTAGGGCTCTCTCCTGGGACAGCATGCCAAACTGGCTTTATAATCAATCTTGTACGCACAGACATCCATTAGCCTATAAATAATTATTTTCGTTTAAGCGCAAAGATTTGTTTAAAACTATTTCCAAATTCAGTTCTAATTTACAGCAAATGAATAAATGAACAATAATAACGAGGTGTGTTATATTCAAATACACATGCTGTGCCCCATATGGGATCAAACCTGACAGGTGGGCAACTATAAGCTTGTTTTTAATAAAACAAATATAAATATGCTGATAATCAATACTACTGCTAATAATTATCCCACTATGCAAAAGCAAATGTATTGCTGTACATCCTGTCTGTATTGAGCAGTGTGTAAGCGAGGCGCACAACTAACGCGCTCTGCGCTGGACTTTAGACCAGCTTTGTTCTGGTCTATAGAACAGTCTATTATAGTTTCTCAAAATAGCAATGCGCCTCAACACACCTCCTTTTTCAGACCAGAACGCCTATGGGCGCACATATAAGCGCAAATGCATTTGCTGTTTAAACAGCGTGCTGCAAAACATCAAAATGACTCTCAAGCTGAAACTAGCAAACAACAATTGCGTTGTCCCTTGCGCCACATTGCGCCGGGTGAATGATAGAGTGCAAACAAAGACTTTGTTTGCTTTGATGCAGCCGTCAACTGAAACTCCACATTTTCAAAACAGTTAACACACAGGCCTAAACAGCGGCACTCATGGTCAAAATGAAACATTATGCTTGCAAAATGCACATACCGTGTCAAAACATTAAAAATATGCAACAAAAGCTAGTTTTACCTTCAAACAACACAACTTGCAAACAAGTATATGAGCTCTTTCAATTATTCATTAGACAATGGACAACAAAAAACAAAATACAGATCTCAGTGTGAATTCTATTTGGGCTGTCAAATTGGCCTTTTTGCAAAGAATTGGATCAAGAATAAGAAATGCTTTGATTAAACTTATATTGAATTCATGACATTTTTCAAACTGTGGCTGAAAACTAAAATACCGTAAAAAAAACTGAAAAATAAAAATAAAATTTAAAAAAGAAAAAAGTAGCAGAAAGAAGCAGAAAAAGGAAAAAAACTAATAAAATATTGTAAATATTAGAGAAAACACATGTAAACCAATATACAGTCAAATATATTGGGAGTATAGGAAATAGCCACTATTGACCTCCTCCATCCATGCTGGCACAGAACAACACAGACCTTCTACCATTTTAATGTTTGCAGACTGATTGCTGAGTGAAGATTTGTGTGAAGTAGTGTCAAACCGGTGCTTCATTGAATTCATACTGATCTTGGTGGTTTCTAATGGTTAGGAATGGATGGTTTCAGTTTGGTTACCATAACTAAAACAATGGAGTTTGGACTGCTTGAATGACATCCGTGTTGACTGTTTTGAAAAACGGTGGGGAAAATGTGTCAACCCAATGAGAAAGGGTTTACACATTTGCAATACCGGTCTTCTGCTCTGCTGGGATAGTGAAAATAAAAATGAAGTGGAACTTAGTTTCTTTAACCAGGTCAAAGCAAACAAGAAAAACTGTAATCCTTTCAGCTTTATAGTGCATGTGTTTCTGTTCAGACGTCAGTGGTTCATTCATACGGTATATTCTCCACAGCCTCTGTCTGAGAGTTTCTCAATGATGCAGATGTTTCGTTATTGAATTAAAGCTGTATTGAGTTCAGTTCAGTCTTTGTGTGTGTGTGTGTGTGTGTGTGTATATGTGTGTGGATGTGTGTTTATAGAATGTTTCCGCCTCTCTTTATTCTCTGCTGGTGTTCATGTAGTCATGTCAGACATGTAAACATCCGCTCAGCATAGATATACAGTATGTGTGTAATGAACAGCATATCTACTATATTGTACAGTGTGTGCATCACTTTGTGCTCTTTTGCTAATGTTATGGTTTTAAGAAAGGGGATTTTTGAAAATGTTCATGATAATCCTAACATTTGAGCAGTGGTGGACAGAGTACTGAAAAATCATACTTAAGTAAAAGTACCATTACTTACCTAAAATGTAGTGCAAGTAGAGTAAATGTAGCTGTTTTAAATATTACTCCTAGTGTGAGTAAAAAGTAGACTCTTTAAAAGTACTACTCAAGAGTAGTGAGTCATATGTAGTAAAAACTTGAGATGTTTACATGTAATTTGTGCATGTGTGTGTGTAAACGTATCATTCGGTAGTGCATCACTGCCCAGCAGACACACAACATCATAAGACGTTAACATTAGGTTGGATTTAGGTTGTGATGTCAAAATTCAATGTTTAGCCAGCGTCTAAGTAGAACATTATTCTGATGTTCAATAATGACGTCAAATGACGTTGATATTATGTCGATTTTAGGTAGCTAGAAAGTAACCGAAATACAACATCAAGCCAACATCTTAAACCAGCGTCATATTGACATCAAATACTGACAATTATTCAGCATGTATGACCACCAAAATCCAACGTCTGATAGACGTCATAGTGGTAACGTCCACACAACGTCAAGCTGTAACATTATTAGACGTTGATATTTGATTAGTTTTAGGTTGGACGTTGGACATTGACGTCGGCCTGACGGTGAGTTTTGATGTCAACATGATTTTCATTTCCTAGCAAAATGCAGCATCCCCCCAATGTTGGGGTACAACATTAATCTGACGTCATGTTGACGTTCTGTGTCTGCTGGGTGTTTAAGGCCATTTCAGTCATCATACAGTAAACATCAAACACAGGCTCATTCTAAAAAAAACGTAGTCCCGCAGACGTTTTTGGAGACCGCAAATTACGTAGCCGGAGGTACGTATGGCTGCATTTAATTTTTTTTTTAGCGAACGCTACAGGGTGGTATGACGCCGTTCCTTTTGGCGCTTACCGGCTGACCGCTTACCTCCATGTGGAGGGCTTTCCTGCTGCAACCAGTTTGTCCAGTTAGCTCGTCGTGTATGTTGGCAGACTTGAGACGCAGAGAGGAGTTGACCATGACGACCGAGTCCGGGAAAGAGCTTTTCCAGAAATCAGGTACAAAAACAGAAGCCAAAAAATAAAACGAACGAGTGAACAACAGGGTGAGAATGTAGTAAAATAAGGTAAAAAAGGTTTTCTTTTTCTGGGGGGCTTTTGTAAACCATCTGCGGCCGGGCGGGTCAATCAGGAAAATTAGTTGGGTTTGGTGGAGGAGGATGGTGGGTCAGTCAATTGACCAGTCAGTCATTCAGTCAGTCGACAGCGGCCTCCGGTGGGTTCACGCGAGAACAGCACTGTCGCGAACGGCACTCGCGAGAGGCATTTGAGATGCGAAAAAGCGCAAACAGTGGCCTCTCGCGGATAAGCAGAAAACAAAAACTGCAAAAATATGTACCTCCCAGGACGTATTTCGCGGTCTCCGGAATTGTCTACAGGACTACGTTTTCAGAAGGAGCCTGGGTTGTAAACATCCATCATCTTCTTATCAGTGACCTGCATCTAAACAGTCTCTGGGTCAACGCGTGTAAAGATTTTGGACATCTTCTTGGACACTTTTAATGCTTCCAAACAGTTTGCTGCAATTAAAAAGTGCACATGTCTTGAGGTAGATTCATTCATTATGAGGCGATTTACCTTCTATGTGTGATCTGATTGGACGGAAATCACAGGATTATTCTAATCCCCATAGACAAGAAATAAATACGCATGCCGTTCTCATGTGAAATGCCGCCAGAGGCTGCTGTCGAGTTTCCAGATTTCGTCACGTTCTCGCCACGTTATGAACTCGTTCGCTTTATTTTTTGAATTCTGTTTTTTGTCTTACCTGATTTCTGGAACCGCTCTTCCCCGGACTCAAACCCGGTCATACGCCGCGGCTGGCTCCTCCTCTTCCGGACCTCTGCTCCGCCGACGTAACACGAAGAGCTAACCGGACAAATTGGTTGCGACCGGACAGCCCTCCACACGGAGGCAAGCCATCAGTCCAGCCGACGAGAGGAGCGGCGTCACACCGCCCCGTAGCATTCGCTTGAAAAAATTTAATGTGGCCATACGTACCTCCGACCACGTAAATCCCGGTCTCCAGAAACGTCCGCGGTGCTACATTTCCAGAATGAGCTTGGGTTGCATACATGAATAAACTTAGTACATTACAATTCCTGAGAAAAACTACTCAATTATTTACAGTCGTTTGAGTATTTGTAATTAGTTACTTTACGTTTACTGCATTTGAGTCCTGGTGAGCACATTCATAACAGGTTAAAAACTGAAATACTATTCTTAATTAATTACCCTCATGTTGTTTCAATCTCCCGAGACCTTCAATCTTGTTGAAGGTCATAGACAGAAGACAGTAAGGGCCCCCAAGACATTTAAAGTCCAGAAAACACCAAAAAAACTCCTCAAAACAGAGCATGTTCTCTTCTGAAATCCTTTAAATTTAAAGCGACAGTCACCAAAATGCCACAATTAGGATTAAAGTCTAAAAGGGTCAGTTTCAGAGAGTTAGAAAACATCTTGTAGAAAGAAGCATAACAGATCCACTTTAACTTAAAGGGCAATGAAACCCCCTTGTTTCAGCAGGGTGTTTTCACATCTCTACTTTAGAGAAAGTCAGAAAAGTGGGCGTGTCCAGCTCTGTTTAGGGGGGAGTGTAGGTGGAAGAAAAGAGGCTTGGTGTGGGAGGGTCTATTTGGGCGTGCTGAATTTCAGTCAAAACACACCCACAGTGGACAAAGTGACGGTGTTTACATGGACATCTGTAGTCGAATTATTTGCCAAATGATTAAATGGTGGACTTTAACTGCAGTTTGGCTCTTTCATTCAGGGAATTCATTCATGTCCCTCGCGACAAACGAGATATTTGATTCGAGGAACTGCTCTAAGCGTGTATTTTCATGCAATGTTTGATACCGCACGGCGAATGAGAGAAAAAAAACTCAGCATTTCCCCTAAACTTAGATGCACACGGCAAGTAGTGTCAGAAAGCCGCGTGTGTTATTCCGGTCACAAAATCCAACACGAGGTTATAGTTTGGTTGTAACTGTTAGTGCTAACTTGTTTACACTCGGTGCAATAGTTTGTTTGATACGAATAAAATACGAACTGAATAAACAAATGACAGATGAGAACAGCTCTCAGGTAAACAATAATCCTCCTTAGACACGCAAGTTATTGTTGTCGCGTGTCGCGTACACTGTTAATCCACACGTGACTCCAGCTGAGCTCTCACAGAGAGAAAATGAAAACAAAACTTCACTGCAGCAAACTATAAAAGCAACACTTCACGCTTGTTTTGCCAACACAACGTGGCGTCTCTGTCGTCTAAACACTGTGACTAATGAATATTAATGAAGTTGCACAATAGAGCGCGCTGATTGGTTTGAACCAAGCTTTACTCATGCATTAATGCATCACACTGTAAGACGTAATAAGACACACTCTGGCTCAGACGTCCAGTCTGCACGCTGGAATACACGCTATTATCTCATGACCGTGACGCAGCTTCAAAAATTCGTTTCAAACCGGAAGTACGAATTTACTTGAAATAACGCAAAAACAACCAATTTACACTTTTTAGTGAAATATAGGTGTCCTGATAGTGTTTTTAGCAGTGTGGGACACATATACCACTGTCAACAGCTCAAACACATGTGTTCTGGTGTTTCTTGACCCTTTAAAAAGTTGCTAGTTGAATCCTCATCATCAGTTCCTCCTTGTTTCTCCAGGACTCTGGGTCTCTGGTACTTCACGTATGGGATTCTCTTCGGCTGCGGCTCCTCGTTTGCATTCCAGCCATCTCTGGTGATCCTGGGTCATTATTTCCGCCAGCGTCTGGGTTTGGCGAATGGTGTGGTGACGGCGGGCAGCAGTCTGTTCTCCATGGGGCTGCCGGTGCTGTTGAAGAAAGTGGTGGAGCCGCTGGGTTTGCCCAGAACCTTTCAGATCCTCAGTATCTTCATGCTGGTGCAGGCGCTGCTGGCCCTGGCCTTCAAACCGCTCCTGCCCAGCGGCATGTGCCCGATGCCTGGCATGGCGCTGGACGGAGGGCCCTCGACTCCAGAGTCGGCCAGCAGGTGGCAGAAGGGACTGGCCAAAGTAAGGAGGTACTTCAACGTGCGGGTGTTCAGCATTCTGACGTACCGCATCTGGGCCTTTGGCGTCGCCACTGCTGTGCTCGGATACTTCGTGCCCTACGTTCACCTGGTGAGTCCTGCATTCACATCATAATAATAAACTTTATTTTATACACTAAAAAAGACGTTTCAACTTGTTTCAACTTGGGTTGTTTCTAGAAGGGCATCCGCTGCATAAAACAAATGCCAGAGTAGTTGGCGGTTCATTCTGCTGTGTAAGCCGAAGGAAAATTAATAAATGAATAAGAAATATAAATTTCTAAGTATATATATATATATATATATATATATATATATATATATATATATATATATATATATATATATATATATATATATATATATATATATGGGCGTCCCGGTGGCGCAGTGGGTAGCACAATCAACTCAAAGTAAGAAGGTCGCTGGTTCGAGTTCAGGCTGGGTAAGTTAGCGTTTCTGTGTGGAGTTTGCATGTTCTCACCATGTTGGCATGGGTTTCCACCAGGTGCTCTGGTTTCCCCCACAGTCCAAACACATGCGCTATAGGGGAATTGATGAACTAAATTGGCCATAGGGCTTGAGTGTGCGTGTGAATGAGTGTGTATGGGTGTTTCCCAGTACTGGGTTGCGACTGGAAGGGCATCCGCTGTGTAAAACATATGCTGGAATAGTTGGTGGTTCATTCTGCTGTGGCGACCCCTGATTAATAAAGGGACTAAGCCGAAGGAAAATAATAAATGAATGAAAAAAATATATATTAATATATGAATATTAATTAATCCTGTAGCCTCAGTATAAATATCTTTATTTTACGTCCATTGCATAATATTTAATAATATTTTTATAGAGTCAGTGGTCATTTTCACAGTAATTGTTAAATGCATTTTTTTTTTAAATATCTAAATAATATTTACTTTATGACCATATAAATATGCTGTATATTATAATCATTATTTTACAGTTAATGAGAATAATTTCATACAGTTAATGTATGAAGTTATAAATACTCCTTCATATTAATTTTGGTTTTAGCAGTTATGTGTTTCTAATCTTTTTTTTAAATTTGCTTTTGAATGTTTTTAAATTCTGAAGTACAAAAGGTTATATATGGCTTTCATTTATTTCTGCATTAGTTTTGATGATTTTTTTCTTTTACATTTTTCAGTTCAACCTGAACTTGTTTTAGACTTGTAGCACTGTGGCCTCACAGCAGGAAAGTCGCTGGTTCGAGTCCCGGCTGGGTCAGTTGGCGTTTCTGTGTGGAGTTTGCATGTTCTCCCCGTGTTGGCATGAGTTTCCTCCGGGTGCTCCGGTTTCCCCAACAGTCCAAACACATGCGCTATAGGGGAATTGATCAACTAAACTGGCTGTAGTGTTTAAGTGTGTGTGTGTGTGTGTGTGTGTGTGTGTGTATGGGTGTTTCCCAGTACTGGGTTGCGGCTGGAAGGGCATCCACTATGTAAAACATTACTGTACTTATATATATATATATATATATATATATATATATATATATATATATATATATATATATATATGTATATATGTATATGTATGTATGTATTTATGTGTGTGTGTGTGTGTGTGTGTGTATATATGTATATATATATATATATATATATATATATATATATATATATATATATATACATATATATATATATATATATACTGTATACACACACACACACACACACACACACACACACACACACACACACACACACACACACATATATATATAGGGTATATTATACCACAATACACCAGTAGTAAAATCTAAAGTATACTACAGCATTTATTTCAGATTAGTAATTCATATGCTGTGTATAAATATAAATGGTGATGATTATTTCAGAACGCTAACTGGAATGATCTGCATGTTACTCAGGTTGAACGGAATTAAAACTGACCCTCTCTAAATTCACTGTGCAGCAGACTGAAATCAAATGACTTGTGATTCACCAGTAAAGAGTGATGATTGTTTCGAGTCAGATTGGCGGCCCAGCGTTTCTCGCTCTCCGCAGGGATTTCACAGTTTCAGCCAGATTTAAAGCATAATTAATATCTCGCCTTGCGCATATTTGGCTGGAAGCCCTGATGAAGCCTGAGCTCCGGCAGTAAATCTCAATGAGTATATTAGTATGCTAACGAGGCCGGTACACTCGACACACTCAACCTCACCAACTGCAGGGTCATTAAGAATAACCTGATGGAGGATGTCAGAAGATCATCAGTAGGAGATTAAGGGCACTGACATAGCACAGATCATGGTTTATTCATCTGATAATGCTGACTTTTTTTTTTTTTTTGTGGACAAATATTTATTTTTCCAATTTTAGTAAAATTTTATTTTAGTTTTATAGTTGCTATGGTAACACAACAACCATAGTATTAAAATTCAAAAGTAATTGATCTATTGTGGTGGTTCTACAGTTGCTATGGAAACACAACAGCAACTATAGTAATCGATTTGTTGTGGTGATTCTACAGTTGCTATGGTGACAAAACAACTAAATTAATTGATCTGGTGTGTTGATTCTACAGTTGCTATGGTAACAAAACTAGTGTAGTATATGATCTGTTGTGGTAGTTCTTTAGTTGCTATGGTAACACAACAACTATAGTAGTTGGTTTTTTGTGGTGATTTCACAGTTGCTATGGTAACAGAACAATTATAGTAATTGGTCTGTTGTGGTAGTTCTTTAGTTGCTATGGTAACACAACATCAACTATAGTAATCGATTTGTTACGATGATGCTACAGTTGCTATGACAACAGAACAACTATAGTATTTGGTCTTTTGTGGTAGTTCTATAGTTGTTATGGCAACACAACATCTATAGTAATTGACTTGTTGTGGTAGTTTTTAAGTTGCTATGGTAACACTACAACTATATTATCAAAATTCTAATGCAATTGATCTACAGTACAGTGTACACAGTATAAGGCTCAGTGGTTAGCACTGTTGCCTCACAGTAAGAACGTCGCTGGTTCGAGTCCCAGCTGGGTCAGTTGGCGTTTCTGTGTGGAGTTTGAATGTTCTCCCCGTGTTGCCATGGGTATCCTCCTGGTGCTCTGGTTTCCCCCACAGTCCTAACACATGTGTCATAGGGGAATTGATGAACTAAATTGGCCGTAGTGTATGAGTGTGAATGAGTGTGTATGGGTGTTTCCCAGTACTGGGTTGCAGCTGCATACATAAAACACATGCTGGAATAGTTGGTGGTTCATTCTGTTGTGGTGACCTCTGAAATAGAGGCTAAGCTGAAGGAAAATGAGTGAGTGAATACTACAAAACATTTGGAAATAATTTGTTTTCTTTATAAAGATAAATGTGTGTTTGTGTGTGTATGCGCTTGTCTCTCTGTGTGTGTGTTAGTGCATACAATTCTCGGATAGTTCAGTCAATAAATTAAAAAAGCGACAAACTTTTTCAGGTGGTGTGTTTGTTATGCTGATGCAGTTCCGTTAATGCTAAAAAAAGTCCATTTTAATGTTTAACCTGAATGTTGAACAGAGTTTGTCATGTTGGAGGTGGATGTTCATGAAACATAATGAAGAAAACAGCTGTGATTTATGTCTTGGTACTGTGTGTGTGTGTGTGTGCGTGTGTGCGTGTGTGTGTCTGTGTGTCTGTGTGTGTGTGTGTGTGTGCGTTTAACACTATGAGAGCAGCTATAGGAGCAAGAGGCGTCTATTCATGCATAAATCATGTGTGAGGCTTCAGCCGGCTGAAATATTTACCGCTCTCTGCATGACAGAAAGCCTATGTGACGAGCGCACACATGTTGATGATCAATTATTAAGTGTGTGTGTGTGTGTGTGTCACCTCAGGTCAGACTCTAGGATTGTGTCCTGGTTTCACCTCTCGTTGTCATAGAGATGAACACACTTCTGCAGGAGAGGACATTATTAACCCTCCTGTGACTTTTGTATTCTTTTTGTAAATATTTCCTAAAAGATCACTATAAAATATCAGTGAATTAACTGCTACATATTTTGTGATTTAGGTTTTTTTTAGAATAATTTATATAATAATAATATTAATAATAATAATTAACTTTCCTTCGGCTTAGTCTTTATTGCAGATATTGCCACAGTGGAACGAACCGCTAACTATTCCAGCATTTGTTTTTTGCAGCGGATGCCCTTCCAGCTGCAACCCAGTACTGTGAAACACCCATACACTCTCTTTCACACACACACACACACACACATACGCTCATACACTACGGCCAATGTAGTTGATCAGTTCCCCTATAGCGCATGTGTTTGGACTGTGGGGCAAACCGGAGCACCCGGAGGAAACCCACTCCAACATGGGGAGAACATGCAAACTCCACACAGAAACGCCACCTGACCCAGCCGGGACTCGAACCCAATTACAGTGTTAACTCTAGATGTTGTGTTGCCATAGCAACTGTAGAATCACCACAACAGATCAATTAACATAGATGTTGTGTTGCCATAGCAACTGTAGAATCACCACAACAGATCAATTAACATAGTTGTTGTGTTGCCATAGCAACTGTGGAATCACCACAACAGATCAACTAACATAGATGTTGTGTTGCCATAGCAACTGTAGAATCACCACAACAGATCAATTAACATAGTTGTTGTGTTGCCATAGCAACTGTAGAATCACCACAACAGATCAATTAACATAGATGTTGTGTTGCCATAGCAACTGTAGAATCACCACAACTGATCAATTAACATAGTTGTTGTGTTGCCATAGCAACTGTGGAATCACCACAACAGATCAACTAACATAGATGTTGTGTTGCCATAGCAACTGTAGAATCACCACAACAGATCAATTAACATAGATGTTGTGTTGCCATAGCAACTGTAGAATCACCACAACAGATCAATTAACATAGATGTTGTGTTGCCATAGCAACTGTAGAATCACCACAACAGATCAATTAACATAGATGTTGTGTTGCCATAGCAACTGTAGAATCACCACAACAGATCAATTAACATAGTTGTTGTGTTGCCATAGCAACTGTAGAATCACCACAACAGATCATTTAACATAGATGTTGTGTTGCCATAGCAACTGTAGAATCACCACAACAGATCAATTAACATAGTTGTTGTGTTGCCATAGCAACTGTAGAATCACCACAACAGATCAATTAACATAGTTGTTGTGTTGCCATAGCAACTGTAGAATCACCACAACAGATCAATTAACATAGATGTTGTGTTGCCATAGCAACTGTAGAATCACCACAACAGATCAATTAACATAGATGTTGTGTTGCCATAGCAACTGTAGAATCACCACAACAGATCAATTAACATAGATGTTGTGTTGCCATAGCAACTGTAGAATCACCACAACAGATCAATTAACATAGTTGTTGTGTTGCCATAGCAACTGTAGAATCACCACAACAGATCATTTAACATAGATGTTGTGTTGCCATAGCAACTGTAGAATCACCACAACAGATCAATTAACATAGTTGTTGTGTTGCCATAGCAACTGTAGAAACACCACAACAGATCAATTAACATAGATGTTGTGTTGCCATAGCAACTGTAGAATCACCACAACAGATCAATTAACATAGATGTTGTGTTGCCATAGCAACTGTAGAATCACCACAACAGATCAATTAACATAGATGTTGTGTTGCCATAGCAACTGTAGAATCACCACAACAGATCAATTAACATAGTTGTTGTGTTGCCATATCAACTGTAGAATCACCACAACAGATCGATTACCATAGTTGTTGTGTTGCCATAGCAACTGTAGAATTACCACAACAGATCAATTAACATAGATGTTGTGTTGCCATAGCAACTGTAGAATTACCACAACAGATCAATTAACATAGATGTCGTGTTGCCATAGCAACTGTAGAATCACCACAACAGGTCAATTAACATAGATGTTGTGTTGCCATAGCAACTGTAGAATCACCACAACAGGTCAATTAACATAGATGTTGTGTTGCCATAGCAACTGTAGAATCACCACAACAGATCAATTAACATAGATGTTGTGTTGCCATAGCAACTGAAGAATCACCACAACAGATCAATTCATGTATGTTACTATAGTTGGAGTAAAAACACAATAGTATTTTTTATACTATTTAGTATTTTTTCATGCCGTATAATTAAAAAAAGAGTTGTATTATATATTATGTACGTCAGACCTTTCTGTTCAGTGTATCAGTTTCCACAAATTTTATGAATAGCCCTCACACACACTCTAGGCACATCAGAGACTTATTTTACATCTTGTAAAAGCTTTAGAATATGACCTCTTTACCAGAACTGAGAGGTAAGAGTGTTTCATAAACTCTCTAGAACACGGA
>NC_141034.1:1250000-1337500 GCF_052040795.2 Danio rerio | reverse complement strand
GCCACTGGCTTGCTTGGTTTGGGACTTGTGGAGCTGCGCATCAATTGATTTGCTCTTCTTCTTTTGACTTTCAGCAGTGAAATTAAACCACACTAAACTGAACTGTTTCCCAGAGATGGGTTGCGGCTGGCAGGGCATCCGCTGCATTAAAAACTTGCTGGATAAGTTGGCGGTTCATTCCGCTGTGGCAACCCCGGATTAATAAAGGGACTAAGCCCGATAAGAAAATGAATAAACTGAACTGAACTTCAACTCTGACAACTGAACTACACTGTTTCAATTCACTATAATCTTCTGTGTTCAGCTGCTTTGACACAATCTGCATTGTAAAAGCGTTATAAAATAAACATGAGCTGAATTGATGTGTTTTTGTTTAAGCCTCAGTGACAGACAGATCATGTGTTAATCATCCACGGTTTGTCTCTGTCAGTTGAACTTCGTGAAGGAGCAGTTTGGAGACACTCAGAGGGAATGGCTGCTGCTGGTGTGCATCGGAGCTTCGTCTGGAGTCGGGCGACTGCTGTTCGGGAAGATCGGAGACCTCATACCTGGAGTCAAGAAGATCTACATGCAGGTACAGAAGCATGTCTGACAATCACTGTAGAAAACATTTCCACTGTGTTTAATGTTCAACTGTGTATAAAATAACTCTCTCAGGAAAGATGATGATGTGGTGCATCAGTTTGGTTGACAGGAAACATCCGTGTTAATAATTGAACATCTTCAAAAGTACCATTCACATTTTCCATCAACAGACGATGTTTTCTACTGAAACTGAATGTTCTGCTGCAGTTTATGTTGTTATGAGATGTTCACCTGTCTGTTTTTCACTTAGTACACAAGCATGCACATCATAACACAATAATAATGTTGCTGTAAAGCAGACTTGTCTAGAATATGGCAGAAATATCAACCTGCAGTGCCTCGTCCTGATCTGGAATGTGAGTTGTTCAGTATGCAGTTATGCACTTTTAAGAGCTCATGCAAGAGTGTTGGTCGAATGTGACCTGCATATTCTGAAATCCTTCATTAAAGAATGCACTATAGTCATTTTAATCAGCGACCTTCAACTGTGGTTAGTAGTATTTCAATTTAAACAATACAGAATGTGTGTGTGTGTGTGTGTGTAACTGGATGTGTGTATATAAATAGTCAAGCCTCAAATTATTCATACTCCTGGCAAATTCTGACCATAAGTTTTTGTTGAAATGCAAATAGTAATATTTTTGTACATCGTCTTATTATCTTTTGGGAGCATTCTGGGTTGTTTCCAGTCTAAAGCAAACTTGCCGGTTGAACAGAAGTAACTTTAAGTCTGAATTTCTGAGGGGTGTGAATAAATCTGGGCTTGACTTTATGCATGTATAAGATGAGTTGAGGACAAATGTATGTACAGGACAATATTATGACCCCTCCTGTGATGTTTTTTTCCAAATACTATCTATAGTTCTGTTTTTAAAAGCTTTTTGTAGTCAATTAAAGCTAACATTGACCTTAGCATTGACCTATTTCTAAAAGAAACAAGACTTTCCCCAGAAGGAAATAATAGGAAATGCTGTGAAAAATTACCTTGCTTACCTAATTCAATATCAGAGAGTGTCTGTCTGTGTGTGTGTGTGTGTGTGTGTGTGTATACTGTATATAATTAATTATATAGAATCTATTTTTCACAATACTTGTCAATTAGTAGGCCACTTTATTAGGTACACCTGTCCAACCGCCCAAATTCTCACTTAATAAATATGAAATTCATGCAAAGGCAACCTATTTCATTTTTTTGCCATTGTTTCTGTTTGTTCACCCCTAAACTCTGACTCTAATAGCATGCATTTATTTTATTTCTTTGCAATTCATCCTTCATGCGTGTGAGTTATTTGACAGTGATTGCAGCATTTCTCCTCATCCTCTGATGACTGTTGCGTTTACAGGTGGCCTCCTTCATATTGCTGGGCCTGATGTCCATGATGATTCCTCAGTGTGCCGTGTTTGAGGGTCTGGTGGTGGTTTTCGTGCTGATGGGTCTTTGCGACGGCTGTTTCATCACGATTATGGCCCCCATCGCCTTCGAGCTGGTTGGACCCATGCAGGCGTCACAGGCCATCGGGTACCTGCTGGGACTCATGGCCATACCCATGACTGCAGGGCCGCCCATCGCAGGTCAGAATCAACAACATCTACCGCTTTATGCTAAAGGAACATATGACTATCAGTGTGGAAACATTAGGGATGTTATACATACAAAATACATAGCACTGTTCTAGTGGTTTCTAGTGGATATTTGAATCAAAACCTATTGTGTCTTAAGTCATAATCTGTTTTGAGCACATGATGTGACTCAACAGAAGTAGTATTTGTGAGTTAAACTATAGTGAGTTTGGTGCTCTGCCATGAGGAAAGCTGCAGGCGGAGTGATACGGTCATTGAAGCAGTTCCTGTGTGTGTGTGTGTGTGAGACTAGCGGGGCATAACATCCGTCCGCACACAATAAAATCTTTATATGAAACTGGTATATAAATATGTTGAAAATGCGGCGTTAATCAGGCAGCATGCTGATGTTGGCTGCGTTCCTCAGATAAGACGCGCACACGCACAACAGACCGAGTGTTTTTCCACTTTACTGCTTCAGCGGACAAGATTTATTTTGGAGGGTAAATTCCAAGGTCTCCCTGCGAGCACATTCGGTTTGGACTGTTGACATAAATGCTGTTGTTCAGTGATGATGACCTCCATATGTGTCCAGTTCAGCTTTAACGGGTTCTTATTATGCCTATGCACAAGATATAAAACAAGTTAGTTGTGTTGTTAGTTGTTAGTTTATTATACCCTGTTGAAAATGTCCTTTTTTAGGTCAGAGGGATTTTGAGCTGTTTCGGTCTGCGCCTTTAAATGCAAATGAGCTGGTTTTCCCCGCCCACTGTTTGATAAACACTGCAGAATGACTGACAGATACTGATGAAGCGGATATTCAGTCACAAATACCATGGTAAAACTGAACCAGGCCGTTTCTGAATGGTAATTGGATGTAGTTGTTGTAGAGCCTTCCTGCTATTATGAATGAGCCACACGCAAATGCCGTTACACACACACAGGTTGGGATTGATGCCTTATGAGGACCCTCTATATGCATTATGCATTTTATACAGTCAAAACCACTAATTATATGGCCCCACCCCACCCCATTGCATTGAAATTTGATTGGGTTACAGTATCAATGCATTAAAGTTTGCAATTAGGTATGCACTTATACACTATTTATGCAAAAAATGGCTTATAATAGTCCATAAGTATGCAATTTGGAATGCAAATGTATAATACTTATAATAAAGTGCACACAGTAAGTATTTGAAAGACACATTTATTCTATAAAAGCAGTAGAATAGTGCATACGTGTTTGATTTGGCACACTCTTTATTATTTATACTATAAAATGGCATAGGATAGTGCACAATTATGCAATTTAAGATGCATATATACAATATACAATATACAATTTATAATTAAAATGGCAAATAAAAATGCATAATTTGGGACGTGCATATACCGCATAATACCAAATGGCGTAGAATAGTGCATATTGTAAGTATTTGGGACACACATATACACTATTTATTCTATAAAAGCTGTAGAATAGTGCATAAGTGTGTGATTTGGGAAACACTTTATTATTTATACTATAAATAGGCATATAATAATGCACAATTATGCAGTTTGGGAAGCACATATACACTATTTATAATTAAAATGGCATAAGTATAATAAAAAGTGTGCAAGTATGCAATTTGGGACGCACAGATACAGTATAATACAAAATGGCATTGTACAGTGCACACAGTCAGTATTTAGGATGCACATATACACTATTTATAATAAAATGGCATAGAATAGTCCATCAGTATGCAATTTTGGATGCACATATACAATACTTATAATAAAGTGCACACAGTAAGTATTTGAAAGACACATTTATTCTATAAAAGCAGTAGAATAGTGCATACGTGTGGGATTAGGCACACTCTTTATTATTTATACTATAAAATGGCATAGGATAGTGCTCAATTATGCAATTTAAGATGCACATATACACAAATTATAATTAAAATGGCATATAAAAATGCATAAGTATGCAATTTGGGACGTGCATATACAGCATAATACCAAATGGCATTGAACAGTGCACACAGTAAGTATTTAGGATGCACATATACATTACGTATAATAAACTACATACAGTAAGTATTTCAGATGCACATATGCACTATTTATTCTATAAAAGGAGTAGAATAGTGCATAAATATGTGATTTGGGACAAATCTTATTATGTATACTATAAAACGGCATAGAATAGTGCATAAGTGTGCAATTTGGGATGCAAATACACCATTTATACTATTATAAGAGCTAAAGTAGTACATAAGTATATGTGATTTGGCAAGCATCTTAATATTTATATAATAAAATGGCAAAGGATAGTGCATAAGTATTCAGTTTGTGATGCACATATACACTACTTATTTAAAAAATGGTATAGAATAGTGCATAACTATGCAATTTTGGATTCAAAACAATACCAAATGTCATAGAATAGGGCATACAGTAACTACGACTCACATATACACTATTTAAAATAAATAAGGCATAGAGTAGTGCATGAAGTAGGTATTTAGGGTGCACATATACACTATTAATAATAAAAACGACATAGAATAGTGCATACAGTAAGTATTTAAGACGCACATATACACTAATTATTATAAAAATGGCATAGAAAAATGCATAAATATGTGATTTGGAAAACACATATACAATATTTATTAAAAAAAAGGCTTATGTTAAGTATTTAGGATGCACATATAGGCCATTTGTACAACTAAATGGGGTATAATAGTGCATAAGTATGTGATTTGGTATGCACCTTATTATTTATATTATATAATGGCATAGAGTAGTGCATAAATATGTTATTTGGAATGCACACATACACTATTTATAGTAAAAAATGGCGTTGCATAGTGCATAGAATATTTATAATACTAAATGGCACAGATTAGTGCATACAGTAAGCATTTGGGATGCACATATACACAATTTATACTATAAAATGAGTATAATTGTGCATGAGTATGTGATTTGGGAAACCTCTTATCATCATACTATAAAATGCATAGAATAGTGTATAAATATGCAATTTGGAATGTACATATGCACAATTTATAATAAAAATGGTGTAGAATAGTGCATACAGTAATTATTTTGGATGCACATATACACCATTTACACTATAAAAGTGGTATAATAGTGCAGAAGTATGTGATTTGCTATGCACCTTATTATTTATATTTAAAATGGCATAGAATAGTGCATAAATATGTCATTTGGAATGCACACATACACTATTTATAATTTTAAAAATGGCATAAAATAGTGCATAGAATATTTATAATACCAAATGGCATAGAATAGTGCATACAGTAAGCATTGGGGATGCACATACACACAATTTATACTATAAAAGCAGTATAATAGTCCATAAGTATGTGATTTGGAACAACTCTTATCATTTATACTATAAAATGCAAAGAATAATGTATGAATATACAATTAGGGATGTACATTTGCACATTTTATAATAAAAATGGCATAGAATAGTGCACACAGTAAGTTTTTTTGGATGCACATATACACCATTTACACTATAAAAGTGGTATAATAGTGCAGAAGTATTGGATTTGAGACAGATCTTATTTATACTATAAAATGGCATAGAATAGTGCATAAGTGCGCAATTTCGGGTGCACATATACAATATTTATAATAAAAATGGCATAAAATAGTCCATAAGTATGTGATTTGGAAAGCTTATACACAATATTCATTAAAAAAAAGTGCTTACAGTAAGTATTTGGGGTGTACATATACACCATTATACTACTAAAGGGGGTATAATAGTGCATATGGATGTCATTTGGGACACATTATTTATACTATAAAATGGCATAGAATAGTGCGTACAGTTAGTATTTGGGATGCATATTTACACTATCCATTCTATAAAAGCAGTAGAATAATGCATAAGTATGTGATTTGGGACATCTCTTATCATTTATACTATAAAATGCATAGAATAATGTGTAAATATGCAATTTGGGATGTACATATGCACAATTTATAATTAAAATGGCGTAGAATAGTGCATACAGTAAGTATTTGAGAGGCACATATACCCCATTAATACTATAAAAGGAATAGAATAGTGAATAAATGGACCACATATGTCCAAATCTTCAGGTTCATTAGTGAACTACTGCTGTTTCAAGAACTCTGAATAGTCAGAACTTCAAGCCTCATTTATAGTCTCTGTTTTCAGAGCAGCGCTTCGTGTCAGGGATATTAAAAGTAGGTTTGGATTGGCTGTGTCCTGCTGTTAGTTCATATATACTTGGAGCCGTGATCTGACTTCCAAGTGTTATTTTAGGGTTCAGGCTTTTAGGTTGTGTTGTTTAGATTGTGAGTGATCTTGACGGAGAGCGTCTACAATGTCTGAAGGGCAGCTGTAGTTGTTTTTCTAGCGATGCTTCCAGACTGAAAGCCTCATTGAGATTCCTGCTGGACGGTTGTGAAATGAAGAGCATTTGAAGATGAACTTGGCGGTCGACGCGGGGAGTCTCTGTTGAGTAGTATTGGATTAGTTCCATTATTTAACAATGCTTTGTATTTAAAGTCAGCATGGCATTGGACACATTTAAGCGGTGAATAAGCACTGTCTCTTATATATGCAGTATATATGCAGGTGAAGATGAAACTATGAGCCCTTCTTTAAAATTTGAATTAAAAATATGTATATATCCCATGGGCGACGCGGTGGCGCAGTTGGTAGTGCTGTCGCCTTACAGCAAGAAGGTCGCTGGTTCGAGCCTCAGCTGGGTCAGTTGGGGTTTCAGTGTGGAGTTTGCATGTTCTCCCTGCGTTCGTGTGGGTTTCCTCCTGGTGCTCCGGTTTCCCCCACAGTCCAAACACATGCGGTACAGAGGAATCGGGCTAAATTGTCTGTAGTGTATGAGTGTAAATGGGTGTATGTGAATGTTTCCCAGAGATAGGTTGCAGCTGTAAGGGTTGCGTGGGTTTCCCCCGTGTTCCCCGGTTTCCTCCCACCGTCCAAAAACATAAATCATAGCCAATCAGCTCAACCAAATTACCACCGAAGACAATCTTAATTTACACTTCTCACACGGTGACAAGCTGGGGAGATCTCGAGACCTACCTGAGCTCGAACTCCCACTGGAGGGAGCCCAGTGCTCGAGGATATTACGAGCTCAGGGCTCTCTCCCGGGACAGCATGCCAATTACGCTTTATTGATTATCAGCTAAGTGTGAACTCTTGAAAGCCAATTTATTTCACCTGGAAACTGGAGCACACGGAGGAAACCCACACCAGCATGGGGAGAACATGCAAACTCCACACAGAGGCGACAACTGACCCAGCCAAGACTCAAACCGGTGACCTTCATGCTGTAAGGCCACAGTGCTAACCACTGAGCCACCGTGCTGCCTTCATATACAGTAAATGTGTTTTATATTTAACTTTATTCAGTTCTTTAAATGCAACTCTTCACTGTGTCATTTAAAATAACCATGTCATTAACACAGCTTTTCTAAACTCTTACCAGTAAGAGTGAATATTTAATCATTCAAAAGTGCCTGCTGTTTTCCTCATTAAATATTCAGTTTTTCTTGGAGAAGCGTCAGATTAGCGGTGTTAAAGTCTATCACTGCTGCCTTTTCATCTCTAATATCTGCTCGTTTCTCAGGTCTCCTTCATGATCACTTCGGGAACTACCACGTGGCGTTTTACCTGGCCGGCGTCCCTCCGATCGTGGGGGGAATTGTGATGTTTTTCGTGCCTCTGGTCCACCAGCGAATGCAGAAACGGAGGAAAGAGACCGACGATCCCAGCATGGACAAAATGCTGAAGAACTGCTCTAATGGAGACATGCTGCCCGGATACACGGACATGGAGACACACATATGAAGCCCTCACGCACACACAAAGGTAAAGCATTAACAGCAGAAGTCACTCAAAAGTTCCTGTACTCATACACAGTTAAAGTCAGAATTATTAACACTCCTGTAATTTTATTTTATTTCAAATATTCCCCAAATGATGTTGAACAGATACAGGAATCGTTCACAGTATTTCCTCTAATATTGTTTCTTCTGGAGAAAGTCTTATTTGTTTCATTTCGGCTAAAATAAAAGTAGTTTTGAACTTTTTTAACCTATTTTAAGCTCAATATTATCAGCCCCCTTCAGCAATATTAGTTTTGCTACAACTATACAAACATTAACATGTTTTCAAATATACATTCATATACAAAGTCATTTCTGATCACTGATTTCTTTTCTCTTTGCCATGATGACAGCACAGAATATTTGACTAGATATTCCACAAGACACTAGTAAGTGTAATATAATGATTTAAAATACTGTAGAAAATCATCCTTGCTCTGTTTTAAGCACTTGGGAAATATTCAAAAAGTATTGTTTAAAGTTATTATTATTATTATAACTAATTATAATGATAATAATAACAATAATGATAATAATAATAATGACAACAACAATAGTCATAATGGTAATAATAATAATGATAATAATAATAATGATGATGATGATGATAAAAACAACAACAATAATAATGATAATAATGATAATAATAATAATAAAAACAATAATAATAACAATAATAATGATAATGATAATATTAATGATAATAATAATGATAATAATAATAATAATAATAATAATAATATTAACAATAATAATGATAATAATAATGATAGTAATAATATTTATAATAATAATGATGATATTAATAATAATAATGATAATGATAATGGTTATTAGAATAATAATAATAATAATAATAATAATAATAATTATTATTATTATTATTATTATTATTACTATAATTAGAATAATAACAATAATAATAACAACAACAACAACAATAATAATAATATTAATACTAATAATTATAACAATAATTATAATAATAATAACAATAATGATAATAAAAACAATAATAATAATAATAATAATAATAACAATAATAATAATAATAATAATAATAATATTAACAATAATAATGATAATAATAATGATAGTAATAATATTTATAATAATAATGATGATATTAATAATAATAATTATAATGATAATGGTTATTAGAATAATAATAACAATAATAATAATAATAACAATAATAATAATAAAAAATTATAATTAGAATAATAACAATAATAATAATAACAACAACAATAATAATAATATTAATACTAATAATTATAACAATAATTATAATAATAATAACAATAATGATAATAATAATAATAATAATAATAATGATATTAATAATGATGATGATGATAAAAACAACAACAATAATAATGATAATAATGATAATAATAATAATAAAAACAATAATAATAATTATAACAATAATAATGATAATGATAATAATAATGATAATAATAATAAGGATAATAATAATAATAATAATAACAATAATAATAATAATAATAATAATAATAATATTAACAATAATAATGATAATAATAATGATAGTAATAATATTTATAATAATAATGATGATATTAATAATAATAATTATAATGATAATGGTTATTAGAATAATAATAATAACAACAATAATAATAATAATAATAATAATAATAATAATTATTATTATTATTAGAATAATAACAATAATAATAATAACAACAATAATAATAATATTAATACTAATAATTATAACAATAATTATAATAATAACAATAATTATAATAATAATAATAATAATAGTAATAACAATACTACTACTACTACTAATACTAATAATAATAATAATAATAATTATAATTATAATAATTATTATTATTATTGTTATTATTATTATAATGATAATAATAATAAAATAATGATAATGATGATAATGATAGTAATAATAATGTTGATCATGTATGCACATCATTATTGGATTATAAATATTGCAAATGCCTATTTATATTTTTTATTGTAAATCATTATATTTTTTGATAACAAAACTTACAACAGGTACAAAAAACTGCTAACTTTGTGATTTTTCTATTGCCCTTGTCAACAGTTAAAAGGGACAGTTCACTCAAAAATGTACATTTATCCACCACTTACTCCCTCCAAACATTTATGAGCTTCTTTCTTCTGTTGAACATAAAGGAAGATACTCTGAAGAAGGCTGAAAACCGCTAACCATTGACTTTCATAGCAAGAAGAACAAATACTATGGAAATCAATGGTTACAGGTTTCCGACAATTTTTAATGGTCTTCTTTTGTGTTGAGTAACAGACAGAAAGTGGATACAAATAAATGGCTTTTTTTTTTGGTGTACTGTCTCTTTAATTTTGGAGCCACCTAGTGTAGACGAAGTGTTTGATGTGTGTGTGTTTCTGTCTGTCCGCAGGGATTCATCTCAGCAGCATGGGTAGTGTGTGTGTGTTCAATGTGTGTGTGCGTATCTCTTCTCTGCTGCTTGGCTCTAATCAGTTTGGATGTCTGAAGGCTTTTCCCTTTGCTCGACATGATCATCTATCAAGAGCTCAAACTCTTCGAAACTCCCCAAATGCCGAGTCTGAAACTGAACGCAGAGCTCAGGTAGAGCCCAACTATCAATTAAAACAGGACAACGGCACCTTTAAAGGAAAAATAACCTTCATTAATTCAATGTTTTTTATGAGCTTGATGGGTGTTTGTTTCTATTTCCTTTCTAGATTATGCAAATCAGATTTGTATGCTTTAGATGTTTCCAGAATAGGATTTTTTAAAAGCATTACGCATAACGCAAGACTTTTGGAGAGATTTCGGAAACTTTTATGAGACAAATCCATCTTTGTGCACTTTCTGCTATTGACTTGGATAACCTCAGCCGTGATTTCTCTGATCATAACGCAGCATGTATGACTTATGTAGAAAGGAAAACTAAATGAGGAAACTTTTGTATGATTTTCTTTTTTAATAATGATATCTGCTTAATTTAGTTAAGTAATCAGCTATGCAGTAAGGAGTTCACAAACTGTGCCATGACCATTGAGCCAGATATAAAAACTAAAGGAATTAATATTCATAAACAGGGTGACTCTCATGAAAAAATACCAAAAAATTTAAAATTACATTTTGCATTTTTTACTTTTGCATTTTGTGAGGAAAAAACATTTTCATCATCACTTAAACCCTTCAACATCCAGATCCATACTGTAGAAATTAAATGACAGTATAATACTGTAAAAATTAAAATGATCATTCAGTTTTTATGTACGTTTACTGACAAAAATCACAAGAACAGTTTTAATCATCACTTAACCCCACCAAAAAATCCAGATTCATACTGTAAAAATTAAATTACAGTATTTTACTTTAAAAATAAAACAGTTAATTATTGTAGTGTTTATTCAGTTTTTGCATGTTCACTAGTTAAATTCACAAGGACAGCTTTCATCATCATTAAAAAACCCAAAATCCAGATTCATACTGTAAAAATTAAATGACAGTAAAATACTGTAAACATTAAAACGATCATTCAGTTCTAATGCATGTTTACTGCCAAAATTTACAAGAACACCTACACTAAAAACCCACAAAATCCAGATTATTACTGTTGAAATTAAATTACAGTATAATACTGTAAAAATTAAAACGATCATTCAGTTTTTATGTACATTTACTGCCAAAATTTACAAGATCAGTTTTAATCATCACTAAACCCCACCAAGATTCATACTGTAAAATTTAAATTACAGTATTTTACTTTAAAAATAAAACAGTTAATTATTGTAGTGTTTATTCAGTTTTATACATGTTCCTAGTTAAATTCACAAGGACAGCTTTCATCATCATTAACAAACCCAAAATCCAGATTCATACTGTAGAAATTAAATTACAGTATAATACTGTAAAAATTTAAACAATTATTCATTCTTATGCATGTTTACTGCCAACATTTACAAGAAGAGTTTTCACTGTCACTTAAAACCCACAAAATCCAGATTCATACTGTAAAAATTAAATTACAGTAAAATACTGTAAAAATTTAAATGATTATTCAGTTCTAATGCATGTTTACTGCCAAAATTTACAAGAACACCTACACTAAAAACCCACAAAATCCAGATTCTTACTGTAGAAATTAAATTACAGTATATTACTGTAAAAATGAATACAATAAATTATTGTAGTGTTTATTCAGTTTTATGCATGTTCACTAGTTAAATTCACAAGCATAGCTTTCATCATCATTAAAAACCCCAAGATACATACTGTAAATATAGTATAATACTGTAAAGTTTAACCAAACTATCTATGTTTACTGGGAAATTCACAAGAACAGTTTTTACCATCATCATCAAATAAACAAATCCCAGCCAGATCTCATGAGATCTGGAGATCCTGATCTCCTGATCTTATTACAAATATTCATACGAATTCATACGAGTTCAGTTGAATGAAAATGTACGATTTTAAAAAGGAGGCGTGGCACCAAACTCCACCCCTAAACCCAACCGTCTTTGGGTGATGAGCAAATTGTACTAAATTGTATGAATGAGATTGTACGAATTCATACAAATTGGCCACAAAATCAAAAAAGTTATGAAGTGGCGTGACATTGTGTTGCAAATTCAGATTTATACTGTAAAAATTTTATTACAGTATAATACTGTAAAAATTAAAACGATTAATTTTAGTAGTGTTTACAATTTCATTCAGTCTTGTGCACATTTACTACCAAAATTCACCAGTTTTCATCATCACAAAAAAAACTAAAATCCAGATTCATACTGTAAACATTAAATCACAGTATATTACTGTAAAATTGAATCAATAAATTATTGTACTGTTCATTTAGTCTCATGCATGCTTACAAGCAAAATTCACAAGAACAGTTTTCATCATCACAAAAAAAAACAGTATTCAGATTCAAACTGAAGAAATTAAATTACAGTATAATACTGTAAAAATTAACTAAAAAAACTACCTGTTTACTACCAAAATTCACTAAAAAGAGTTTTCACCATCCCCAACCACCCCCCCCCACACACACACACACACAACACACACACAAAAAATCTAGATTTATTTTGTAAAAATTAAATTACAGTATAATACTGTAAACATTAAACTGGTAAGATATTACAGTATTATACATTTTCTTTACATATTCCCATTTATTTTAATGTCTCTTTGCGATATCTAATTAAATTAAATTTAATTAGTTATTAATTGAATGATAAATCTGTGGCATTTATGCAAAATCTAATTTCTTGTTTTTGGTGTTTTTCCATGAGATCAACCCAAGGACAGAATCACTACATTTACTACCAATATGTTCTCAAATCCTCACACGTGTGTGTTTGATTCCATTTGGACTCCTGATTATTGTATTTTTTTAAGGAAGTTATATTTTTGGTTATTATGTACAGTGTCTCGTTTGTTACATCTGAAAACAACCTGGCATTTGGCTTGGAGTTGAATGGACTTGAATGAAGACAATCAAAGCTGAACTGAACGATGAAGCTATAAAAATGACGGACAAAACAGCTTTGCTTTAAGCAGAACAGTAGTATTACACAAAGTGGGCCACGTTTATGAGTATTAATCGATCGATATGGGACATTTAAAGCTGTTTAGTGTTTTAATTTTCTTTTCTTTCTTTTTTTAAAGATGTTGATTGTGTATTGTCAATAACATTCAGTCATTAGCTTTTCTTCAGTCTCTGTTCCAAACACTAGTGAGCTGCAAACATTAAAAGTAATTGAATTAAATCAGTGACTTAAACTAATGAAAGCCGTTGTGAATTCAGCACTATAAAGCGTTCCAGAATTGCGAGAACATTTTAAACAGTTTCCTTTAATTTTTTAACTGGAATTGCCCACATTAAATGTATAATTTAATGTAGGTAATTCCAGTTAAAAAAATAAAGGAAACTGTTTAAAATGTTATTAAATGTTATTAAATGTTATTAAATGTATAATTTAATGTAAGCTGAATACATTATTGGGGCGGCACGGTGGCTCAGCGGTTAGCACAGTGGCCTCACAGCAAGAAGGTCGCTGGTGCGAGCCTTGGCTGGGCCAGTTGGCATTTCTGTGTGGAGTTTGCATGTCCTCAAAAAGTCCCTCAAAACACATACAGACCTTGTTTTAGAGATAACTTGATATAAACATTTTAATTAAAAATCTTAGTTTTTGAAATATAATAGGTTTATCTTGGAGATTTATGTACTCGCAATTCTGGAATCACACCTATATAGAGTATTTTTATTGTTATATGATGGTAAGTTTGCCATCAACAGTAAGAGACTCACTAGTATTTGGAACACATTGCAAGAAAACACTTCTTATTTTTGTCTTGTTTCTGGTCTAAATATCTAAAAAGTCTTAAATCAAAAGCATTTTTTAGACTTATTAAGTTAACATTAGGTGCGTTAAATAAACCTGAAGACAATGCACTGGAAAAACAGCTCACCTGATTCGAATGTTATCACTCGATTAAATGGGCGTTATCAGCTGATCAATATGGGCCATTAGGGGCCTTCTGTGCCTACTGGTAGCCCAGAAGGCTGTTATCATTCATCCACATGGTTAATTAGCTATACTAATAGAGAAGACTTCAGATATAGATCTGTTTTTACATTACTGTGAGATTGAGTTCGGGGTAGGGGCAGGGGTAGACACTAATACAATACAATTAATAGCTAATTTAATAAATAATATAAATAATTCTCATTAACTTCCAGACGCAGCCGTATGTGATCTATCTGATTAACCATAATAGCAGCCTTCTGAGCCTACAAGTACGTGCAGAAGGCCCCTACTGGCCCATATCTATCAGCTGACAACCACTGATAATGCTCATTCAATCCTCAAAGCTTTTCTTACTTAGACTTTTGTCTTGTTTCTAGTATAAATATCTAAAAATTCTTAAATCAAGAAGTATTTTCTAGACAAGCACAAAATGTAGACTGTTTTCAGAAATAGTGAGTTAAAATAAAGTGAGTTTTTCCCTTAAAACAGGGGTGTCCAAAGTCGGTCGATGGGGTAAACAGCATTACATTTTATCAAAGCAAAAACAAGAACACTCCATTGGTAGATCATTTAGCTTGTTTCAAGGAAAAACTCATTTAATTTCGACCCCATCTATGATAGCCACCAGCAAGCACCAACAAATCTGCCACCAAATGGACTACAAATCCTGTCATGCACCTCACACACACACCTGTTCTGATTTTTCCTAATTACACACACAGCTGAAGCTTGTCATCCCTGATTTCCAGGACTATAAATGCACCTCACTCCCTCACACTAGTTGCTGAGTCTTGTTGTTTATCTGTACTGTGAAGGGAACACTGATGATCCAAATGCAGGATTTAATCTACAAAATGATCAGGCAAGCAATAGTCAATATAGAAACAAACAGATGTCAGCAGTCCAGAGACGTGGTCATAAACAGGCGGATGGTAAAAGGCAGGCAGCAGACAGTAATAAAGAGTAAAACAAAGCAAGGATCAAACACGGCAAGGAAAACCGCTCATAATTAGGCTGACGTGAAACTGACGTTTCGACAGTGTCGAGATCCCAAAGTGCAAGTGTTTCGAAACAATGCACCGAAGCATGCTCTGAAACATTCAGGTCACATGGCTAGAGTGTTTTGAAACACCTGGTCATGTGACCAAAGCGATTCAAAGCATCGATCAGTTCAGAAGTATTTCGAGACCTGACGAATCTGCATTTGACTGACAAGCAACTTCTGTCTATGTAGCCTAGTGGACTGGACGTGTGCACGTTGTTACTGTGCTTCAAATGGCTTCGGATCCGAATCCCGACTTGTACAAATACTCCGAAATCATGATTTTATGCATTTTAGTAATGTTACTGTTTTATGGTGCAGTCTAGATAGGATACAGCTGCAGATACATCATCAATTTAGCATCATTTTTGTAACACTGTAAAACAATAATTAATATTTTTACAGCACTGTGATGGTTGGATTTAGGGTTTGGGTAGACATTAAATACAGTAAATGGGAAGTGTATTAAATAATATCAATAATTCCTGTTAACTTTCAGCCACAACTGTGTCTGATCTAGCAACAGCCCTGTTTTATGACCAAAACAAGACATATTTATTCACAAAGTGTTTATTCGGATGTCAGAACAATGTTGAAACAAAACAATACAAGAACAGAACATTTCAAACTGATATTCAGCATTCAAAATAGCTGCATCAGCCTGGATTCGAACCCATTATCCCTGCATGGTAGTCAGGAACCCTCACCGCTCCACTAAATCATTTAAAAGTTCAATTCTGCAAAGTGGGGTTTAATACCTTCTTTGCTGAAGCTGTTCCAGTGCAATACATAAAATATGACCACTAGGTGTCACTGTGGAGTGGGGTTTCAAAAACGTTTCGACACATTTGCTTCGACTGTTTTAGTGTTTCATGAAGCCTCGCTTTGCCCACCACTACTCGTAATGTTAACAGTACAGATAAACAACAAGACAGCATCTAACGTGAGGGAGTGAGGTGTATTTATAGTTCTGGAAATCAGGGATGACAAGCTTCAGCTGTGTGTTTGTAATGAGGGGAAATCAGAACAGAATCAGGTGTGTGTGGGAGGTGCATGACAGGATTTGTAGTCCGATGGCGGCAGATTTGTAGTTCTCCGGTGATCTGCAATAACTAGATAGCTGTAATAGTTCTGAAAACAATAAATTATCTTGTCTATATTTTAATATACAATTTCAGATATTAAAACTAGAATCAACACACAATCTCTTAGTAAGAAATGCATTTTTGGCAGAGCATCATTTTGTTTACCCCACTAGCAGATTATTTACCTTGTTTTAACTAAAACTCACTTCATTTGTGTCTATTTTTTGACTATTGTGGTCTTGAAAATGCTTATTCGATTCAAAATAATTTGATATTTCAACTTGAAACAAGTTATAAAGGTGTTTTTTTGTAGTGCAGAGCGGTGTAGATTGTCTCTATTTTCCTCTGTTTATTTGTCAGCTGTTTCCCAGAATCCCTCTAACCAGCCGTTTCCATCCGTGTTGTCATGGAGATCTGTCCATGAGTTAATTAACGCGGTTACAGGTACATCTCTTCTCAGAACTCATTAGACTCCCGGTTTAAAACAAGAGAAATGGTCACGATCTTAACCAAACTGCCTCAGTCGACCCTGTGCTGCAGGTTTAACCAGGAGACGGCGCTTCTCCTCAGATTATACAGTACTGTGTGATGATGACTTGTTTGTTTTGTGTCATTTGAAACAAACCCATCGTCTTTAATGGGAAAAGGCGAAATCCTGCATACCTCAGAAGTCTGTTTCATACTAAACCCTGGTGCACTTAAGTGTGTGTCGATTTGCATCTTTGAGCCTCAAAGCCACGATTCCTGACGTTTTTGTGTGTCTGTGAGTGATCAGCATGTGATTATCGGTGCTCGGCCCTGTAGATCAGCCCTCATCATGATGTTTTGGAGTTTTGGTCGTGCCATTTTTATTTTTCAGAGTGTTTTATATGCATGCGAGAGAAAGAGGGAGAGACAGACAGACAGACAGATGCATTTAGAAACTCAGGGAGTGCAGACGTTTTTCATTTCTTCATCGCTTTAAATGCCAATTATTGCACATCGACTCGTAAATCTCTCAGTTTTAATCACAATGGTATTTGGAGAATGAATATTTGGGTGAGTCTCATCAAATCACAACACATATTTTAGCACAAAACGGTTTTCTCACACAGTATTTATGTCTCGTTTTCCATTCACGATAAGCAAATCAAAAAGATAAAAAACAATAAACAAAAAATGTCACACGTGAGAAATGAATCTTGTTTACTTAAATGGATTTTCTTGACCTTGTTGGCAGTTTTGAGAACAAAGTTATTTTAATTTGAACTTGTAGACTTTCATATCTGAAGTCATTAAATGTGGGCCTTCAATAATTAATAATAAAAACTGTATTGATAAATGTAAAGAAAATAAAAATTAGATGGAAAACTAAATTTCAGTGGCGTACTTTGGCGTACTATAATATTTGTAGGAACATATGGAACATTTTACAGCATATTACAGGAAAATGCTTCATTTATGTAAATATAAATATGAAACAATCTAAAATAAAAGTATCTTCACTGTAAAAAGGAATCAGTTAATTTACTTTAAAAAGTGAGTAAACCCATTATAACCTGGAATTGTTAAGTTTAATTTTTATAATTATGCACATAATTATTTTACTTAATTTCAAGGCTACTGGATTACTCACTTTCTGTAAAGTCAACTAATCGATTTAAAAGCAACAGGTTTACTCACTTTTTCAAGTAAGGTCAACTAATCTCTTTAAAAGCAACAGGTTTACTCACCTTTTTTTTAGATAAAGTCATCTAATAGCTTTAAAAGCAATGGGTTTGCTCTTTTCAAAGTCAACTAATAGCTTTAAATGCATCAAATTTACTCACTTTATTTAAGTAAAGTTAACTAATCCTTTTTTAAAGCAACAGGTTTACTCACTGATTTTGAGTAAAGTCAACTAATCGATTTAAAAGCATCGCATTTACTCAATTTTTTTCAAAAGTAAAGTCAAGTAGTTGATTTGAAAGCCTTGGTTTACTCTCTTTTTTCTAGTAATGTCAACTAATCTTTTTAAAAGCGTCGGGTTTACTCCTTTTAATGGTAAAGTCCGCTAACAGCTTGAAATGCATCAGGTTTTCTCTTTTTTTTAAAGTAAAGTCAACTAATCTCCTTAAAAGCATTACATTTATTAATGTTATTCAAGAGTAAAGTCAAGTAATCGATTTAAATGCATCAAATTTACTCACTTTATTTAAGTAAAGTTAACTAATCCTTTTTTAAAGCAACAGGTTTACTCACTGATTTTGAGTAAAGTCAACTAATCACTTTAAAAGTGTCGTGTTTACTCATTTTAATGGTAAAGTAAGCTAACAGCTTTAAATGCATCAGGTTGTCTCTTTTTTTAAGTAAAGTCAACTAATCTCCCTAAAAGCATTACATTTATTAATGTTTTTCAAGAGTAAAGTCAAGTAATCGATTTAAAAGCCTTGGTTTACTCACTTTTTGAAGTAAAGTCAACTAATCGCTTTAAAAGCGTCTGGTTTGCCCTTTGTGACAGTAAAGTCCTCTAATAGCTGTAAATGCATCGGGTTTTCTCACTTATTTTAAAGTAAAGTCAAGTAACCTTTTTAAAAGCATGGCATTTTTTCACTTTTCTCAAAGTAAAGTCAACAAATCACTTTAAAAGCATCTGATTTACTCACTCTTTTAATTAAGGTCAACTAATCACTTTAAAAGCATCAGGTTTACTCACTTTTTTAAGTAAGGTCAACTAATCACTTTAAAAGCATCTGATTTACTCACTCTTTTAAGTAAGGTCAACTAATCACTTTAAAAGCATCAGGTTTACTCACTTTTTTAATTAAGGTCAACTAATCACTTTAAAAGCATCTGATTTACTCACTCTTTTAAGTAAGGTCAACTAATCACTTTAAAAGCATCAGGTTTACTCACTTTTTTAATTAAGGTCAACTAATCACTTTAAAAGCATCTGATTTACTCACTCTTTTAAGTAAGGTCAACTAATCACTTTAAAAGCAACAGGTTTACTCACTTTTTTAAGTAAGGTCAACTAATCGCTTTAAAAGCAACAGGTTTACTCACCATTTTAAGTAAAGTCAACTAATCACTTTAAAAGCAACAGGTTTACTCACCATTTTAAGTAAAGTCAACTAATCTCTTTTAAATCATCAGGTTTACTCAAGTTTTTTAAAGTAAAGTCAACGAATCGCTTTAAAGGCATCTGATTTACTCACTTTTTTAAAAAGTAAAGTCATTTTATTGCCATAAAAGCTTCCGGTTTTCTCATTTTTTAAAAGGTAAATCAACTAATCTCTTTGAAAGCATCGCATTTACTCACTTTAAAGTCAAGCAATCGATTTAAAAGCAACAGGTTTACTCTTACTCTTTAGGTCAACTTATTGTTTTTTACAGTGTGAGCTGGTCCAGATATTAATAGGGTGTCATTCACGCTCGCACTGATTTTCCTCATGTTGTCACAAGCACAGACTCGTACAGCTGACCTCACACCGCTTCTGTCTTCCACCAATGATTTTTGTCTAGATTCAGCTGGATTTCATATAGAGAATGTGGATGATTTGTCTGTCTCTCTCTTTCTCTTCTATTGTCCTGGTTTCGCTTTAGGTCATTTTAACCTCGTAGATTCAGTGCAGAGTTTAGTGTATGTAAAATATAAACTCATATATTTTCTAGCCTGCATTATCCCATCTGACTTTCCATGACCCAATCAGCATTTTTAACTCACTTTGTGTCTGATTATTAACAGAATAATGATTTCACCTTCACTCTTACCTTACAAAACTGCCTTTCTACAATCCCGTCCACTTTATTTCAAGGCCAGATGAAATTCTACCTTTATTTGTCTGTTTGTTTTCCTGCGTATTGCATAAGGAATCAAATATAGAGGACGCAATAAACTTTATTTTTCTGTAAATGTTGAACTGATGTGCAAACACGAGCTCTGTTTTGCTGCCGGATCGATATTCTTGCCCTTCCTCATGTGCCTGCGCTCGAAAATAACCCGCATTTCCCCCAACAGGCTTCTCGATTAAATGGTTTACAGTTGTCAAACACAACAAAAAGCTGTACTTGTGTTTAAGTACTTTTCTCCTGTATGCATACACACAGAGCTGACCTTTAGGGGTCAAACTGTTTGACCTCTAGTAGGAACTGTGTCTGTCCCAGCTGGTGCTCACATGCTTTAAAGCCTGATTCAGGCCATAGGGCTTCAATTAAAGGGACGGTTCAGACAAATAATGAAACTTAATTCATTATTACACACTCTAATTAAACCCACAAGACCTTTGCTGAGCTTCAAACACAAATTGAGATCATTTAGATGAAATGTGAGAGCTCTCTGACCCTGGAAAGACAGCAAGGGTCCCACAATTTTGATTTATAAGACCTTTTAAAGTAGAGGAGACCAATGTATATTGATTTCCATTTATTACAAGAACAGTCCAGAAAGAGACTTTTGGTTTTAAGGAAAATAGCTTATATAACCCGTGACTTAAAATAAACTTAATAAATAATTTAACGATTCAATGCTCAGTTTATAATCTTGTTTACAAAGACAACAAATCATTATATTTATTTTTTGGTCTTATTTTCAGTTAATAATTACAAGATGGATCAGTTTTGAAGAATTATTCAGTGACACATTTTTGATGGTTGTTTGCCGCCACCTGTTGGTTTGTCTATGTAATTGCTACAACCTTTATTCAGAGCATTAAGTTGCTCTTAACAAATTAATTTGAGCATTTTATAATACATTTTAATCATTTTAAAATAATCTTTACCATAAACATGTGTTTATGTATGAACACACTACACACTGGCCTACACACTGTTCCAGTTGTGTCCACTAACTAGTAAAGTCAACTAATAGCTTTAAAAGCACCAGGTTTACTCACTAATTTTTTTTTTTTTAGAAAAAGTTTTGGTTTTAAAGAAAATAGCTTATATAACTCGTGATTTTACAAAAAAGAACTCAAAAATAAATAACCAGCTAAATAAATAAATGATTCAATGCTCAGTTGTTAAAGTGCTTTACATTACAATCTCGTTAACAAAGATAACAAATCATATTATTTTCAGTTAATAATTACAAGCTGGATCGTTTTTGAAGAATTATTCAGACACATTTTTGATGGTTGTTTGCCGCCACCTATTGGTTTGTCTATGTAATTGCTACAACCTTCATTTGGAGCGTTAAGTTGCTCTTAAAAGGTTAATTTTTAAGAGCAACACACTACACACTGGCCTAAACACTGTACCAGTTTTGTCCACTAACTAGTAAATTCGACTAACTGATTTAAAAGCTGCTGGTTTACTCAGTTTTTAAACGTAAAGTCAACTAATAGCTTTCAAAGCATCAGGTTTACTCACTTTTTTTTTTCAGAAAGAACCATTAGTTTTGAAAGAAAATAGCTTATATAATCTGAGGTTTTAACAAAAATAAACTCAAAATAAATAACCTAAACAAATAAATAAATGATTTAATGTTCAGTTGTTAAAGTGCTTTACATTATAATCTTGATAACAAAGACAACAAATCATTTTATTTATATTTTAAGTCTTATATTTTAAGTCTTATTCTTATTGATAATTACAAGATGGATCAGTTTTAAAGAATTATTCAGTGACACATTTTTGATGGTTGTTTGCCGCCACCTATTGGCTTGTCTATGTAATTGCTACAACCTTCATTTGGAACGTTAAGTTGCTCTTAAAGGGTTACTTTGATCACTTTATAATACGTGTAATCTCTGCCATAAACATCAGTGTTTATGTATGAACACACTACACACTGACCTACACACTGTTCCAGTTGTGTCCACTAACTAGTAAAGTCAACTAATAGCTTTAAAAGCACCAGGTTTACTCACTATTTTTTTTTTTTTTTAGAAAAACTTTTGGTTTAGAATATAGCTTATATAACCCGTGATATTACCAAAAATAAACTCAGAATAAATAACCAGCTAAATAAATAAATGATTCAATGCTCAGTTATTAAAGTGCTTTACATTATAATCTCATTAACAAAGACCACAAATCATATTCATTTCAGTTAATAATTACAAGATGGATCAGTTTTGAAGAATTATTCAGTGGCACATTTTTGATGGTTGTTTGCCGCCACCTATTGGCTTGTCTATGTAATTGCTACAACCTTCATTTGGAACGTTAAGTTGCTCTTAAAGGGTTACTTTGATCACTTTATAATACGTGTAATCTCTGCCATAAACATCAGTGTTTATGTATGAACACACTACACACTGACCTACACACTGTTCCAGTTTTGTCCACTTACTAAAGTCGACTGATTTAAAAGCATTTGGTTCACTTCTTAAAGTAAAGTTAACTAATCACTTTAAAAGCAACAGGTTTAATCACTTTTTGCAAATAAACTTTTGGTTTTAAAGAAAATAGCTTATATAACCCGTTATTTTAACAAAAATAAACTCAGAATAAATAACCAGCTAAATAAACAAATGATTCAATGCTCAGTTGTTAAAGTGCTTTACCTTATAATCTCATTAACAAAGACAACAAATCATATTCATTTCAGTTAATAATTACAAGATGGATCAGTTTTGAAGAATTATTCAGTGACACATTTTTGATGGTTGTTTGCCGCCACCTGTTGGCTTGTCTATGTAATTGCTACAACCTTCATTTGGAGCGTTAAGTTGCTCTTAAAGGGTTACGTTAATCATTTTATAATATTTGTAATCTCTACCATAAGCATTAGTGTTTATGTATGAACACACTACACACTGATCTACACACTGTACCGGTTTTGTCCACCACACATTCTTCACTCATCGTTTCATTTGACATTGAAGCCAAAGTGTGTGCGTTTCGAATTGCGCAGCTCCAATTCTTCTCACTGAACATGACCTGAATTAATTAGTCTTAATTACTTCATTAATGTCATTGTTCTGTGTGATTATTAAAAACTGTAGGATTAATCTATAAAATTAAAGTTATTTTTCTGCGTGTGATGTGCAGAGAACGACTTATGGATCAACTGTAAGTCATTGCACACATTGTCAACACTGTTAAAGTGTCTTAAGTAGTTCAATCATACTTTTATAAAGCTGTGATCAGATATATAGACTGTTTTTAGATTAAATTTCATCTAAAATGCCTCAGTTTGTGTTTGAATATGACTGAATGCCTCATAGGTTTTGAATAGGGTGAGTAGTCAATGACAGGGTGCTCATTTCTGACTGAACTATGCCTTTGAAACGGTCATTTCTCACACTAATCCACCCTTACAGGTCAGTAAAATCAAAGCGCATCTCATTTGTTTGTCTCTCGTCGTCTCCTCTATTCTCACTTTACACAACTGTAGCACTTATTTCCTGAACCTCATCGAATATTTTAAACAATCATTGAAGCTGAGCTGCTAGAAACGTGTCATTATGTTTATGTGAAAAGTATTTTTTTGATCCTGTAATAAATGTTAATTTTTTGGGTTTGTTTTCTATTCAACCAACAATAAACATATTACACACCAACTGTTGCTGTCTGTAGTATTGTGCGCTCTTAAAGGGCCAGTTCACACCAAAATGACAAGATCCTGGCTATATTTCCTCACACTCAAGTGCTTGATTTTCTTATTTCCGTTGAACACAAAACAAGATATTTTGAAGAATGTTGGGGAAAAAAAGGAGCTATCGACATCAATAATAGGAAACAAAAATACCATGGAAGCCAGTGGCTGATTTTTCCAGCATTATTCAGTGTGTATTTATTCATCAATGACCGAAAGTGTATTTCATGTGAAACCAGATGCTGCACATCACCAGAAGGGCGTCTGTTTACATGCTGAAGGCAGGAGAAATGATTTAGAGCTGTTTGTTGCACATCTGTTTATATTGTGTCCAGCTGTAGTTTAAGCTGACATATACACACAGATGTTTGATGATGTGTGAGTGTGTTGCAATAGATGCAGCACTGCACTCCAAACATCTACACATGCGTAAATCAGGAAGCTTTTTCTATTGGTGAATAAACATATAGTGCTGTTTTCAGATGTAATGAGTCCAAATTAGGTACGTTTTTCAATAAAACAAGCAAAATAATATTGTTTTGCTTTGAAATACATTTATTGTTTTACCCCATTGGTAGATTATTGTGCTTGTTTTAAGGAAAACTCACTTAATTTTTCTTTGCTTTGATGCATTGTTAGTTTTTGTGCTGCGTAAAGTTTAAATTTTGTCTCCCTTGTGTGCTATTCATGCGAATCATAGTGTGCCGGATTAAATACAAATACTTTGTTTTTGTTTATACAATAGTGGATCTCGAATCTGATTGGCTGATAGCCGTGATATATTTAAGTAATATCAGCATCCGTACAGCCTCTTTACGCTTCGTGTATTACTCCGCCCACATACAGCCAGCAACAAGCAGACACTACATTTTGACAAATATTACTGCTGTTAGACAACCACCCTGCTGAAAAATCCAGCCTAAACCAGCCTAGGCTGGTTGGCTGGTTTTAGCTGGTTGACCAGGCTGGTTTTAGAGCTGGTTTCCAGGTTGGTTTCCAGCCATTTCCAGCCTGGTCTTAGCTGGTCAGGCTGGGAGATGACCAGCTAAAACCAGCTTGACCAGCCTAGCCAAGCTGGGAGTCCAGCCAAAACCAGCTATATCCAGCTTAAACCAGGCTGGTCAAGCTGGTTTTAGCTGGATTTAGCTGGTCATTTTCCAGCCTGACCAGCTAAGACCAGGCTGGAAATGGCTGGAAACCAGCCTGGAAACCAGCTCTAAAACCAGCCTGGTCAACCAGCTAAAACCAGCCAACCAGCCTAGGCTGGTTTAAGCTGGATTTTTCAGCAGGGTTTGCAAAATATACTTTTGAGGCTTTTTTAGTGGAGAATGTAGTGGTTTAGATTGCAACTATGCAGTTTATTTGCAGGAATAGCGCCTATTTTAAAATATTTACAATTTCTGATAGCTCGTCGGCGGCCAAGACGGTTGACATTGTCTGTCCACAAGATGGCGCCAGAACCGCATAATAAGCCCTTGCTTAGTGTGCTCTTTTGAGCGCGAATTAAAAAGCTGAAAAACGGAAGCCTTGTTGTTTTTAAGGTGGACCGGATATAGTCAATAAGAAGCTGCGAATAAGAAGCTGGATTCAGCCTTGTCCCTCCTTATCGCAAACACAACAGCAGTCTAGTGAGAAATCTCTGTAGACGGATGGCATTTCATGTCACGTTCAGCCTTATAATCTTAAATTGTGAGCAAAATTCAGCTGCTTTGTCATTATCTTAAGGGAGTCACACACCAAAAGCGCCGCTTCACATTACGCTATAGAGAATCATACAAATAATAGCTCTAAAGTGACGTTGGTGTGATATTTCTCATTTACGTCATGTAGTTCTGAGAGGTGAGGTGCTAATTTTGACGCAAACGTCTCTCCAAGACACACAAGGGTTAAATATCAAAGAAAACTTAATAATCAAGGGTTCAAATCAACTGTTTCCATATCCAAATTACAGACACAACTGGCACTCATTTGAGAAGACGGCTCTCAATGATTTCTTTGCAGTACATGGAGAGGCATGAAAAGATTATGACCAATATATGTACAGGATTAATAATTACAACTGATGAGCCAATGTTAAATAATCTTTTTAACAACATCAGCAACACTGTGGAGATGTAAAATGTGTCTCTGACGTCTCCAGAGTGTGTGTAGTGAAGTTCTGCTCAAAATAACACACTAATTATGTTTTACAACTCTGAAATTGACCCTTTTAGGCTTTTATTCAAATTGTGAAGTCGCTTTAAATGCAAATGAGGATGGGCGGAGCTACAAACGTCTGCGCATCACCACAGCGATTTCACACCAATGTACTGTAGATAAACATGTGTTTGTATGGAGGACGAAACCTGCAAAAACAATAAATGAATAAATAAATACACAAATAAATATGTAATTAAATGAATAAATTCACAAATTCCAACATAAATAAAACAATGAATAAATAAAAAATATTATATAATATATATTTAATATATAAATTCACTGATTTTTGTACAAATAAATACATAAATAAATAATAGTGCAGGCAGATAAATAATAAAATATAATATAATATATATATATATATATATATATATATATATATATATATATATATATATATATATATATATATATATATATATATATATATAAAATACATTAAATTTAAATATATTTATTTGCTTTCCCCGCTGCGTAAAACATATGCTGGATAAGTTGGCGGTTCATTCCACTGTGGCGGATCCCAGATTAATAAAGGGACTAAGCCAAAAAGAGAATGCATGAATAAATGCATATTTATTTGCGTGTTCATTTATTTAATCATTGTTTTTGCAGGTGTCGTCCTCTATATGTTTAGTGTGACTGAGGACGCGTAATAACACGCCTGAACCTCCAGATGGCGCCCGCTCTCCGTGTATTTCCTTTGGCTCCGCTGCTCTTTCTCTGGTTCAGTTCACTCGACGCAGCTGAACTCGTTCATAATTTAGAAAGTTTAAAATCCCAACAGAGCAGCACAAATCGACAGGACACCGGTAAGCAAACAGCTCAATCTCAACGAAGCACGCTTTATCTCCCTGTAAACCGCGTAAACCCCACCACATGAACAAATACTATAGTAATGTATAAGTAAATAGTGTAACGGAATTTATCCGATTTCGAAAGTACTTTGCTAGAGTATTTATAGTAAACAGGACAGTGTTTTGAACCACAAGGCAGAAAAAAAGAGAATTATGCTGTCTATAGTATTTACAACACTTTGGTAATGAATGCTATAGTGTATAGTCAGTAATGTTCGTTGTTAGTATGTTTTTACTGTAGTAAATTGTGGTGTGTTTGGGTATAATATACCCTATAGTTGTAGAAATTATATTATTTTGGTTCATATTTGGGTCATTTGTTTATATTAGCCATAGTTGTTGTGTGTTACCATAGTAGCTATTATTATATTACCTCAACAGACCAATTCAAGTACTTTACTAGAGTATGTTTAAAAAAAAATACTAGTATTTACTACAAATATATATATTTTTAGTTTCAACTCGGTAAAACTCAGTACCACCCCACATAGTAAACACAGTAAAGTGTATTATACTTTACCAATCATATTTACAACACTTTAGTAATGAATGGTAGCAGTGTAGTATTAACTATATTGTCAACCGATAAACCGCAATTAATACTGTAGTATACTTACAGTAAGTTTTAACTACAGTAAACTGTGGTGTATTATAGTATAATTTACCATGTAATTGTAAAAATTGTCGAACTATTTTGGTCATTTGTTTATATTAACATACTAAAGGTATAGTTGTTGTGTGTAACCATAGTCACTATACTATAACCCCAACATATCAATCCAAGTACTTTACTAGAGTATACATCAATAACACCAAAGTATTTACTATAAATAATAATTATTTTTTGTTTGTTCAACTCTGTAAAAACACGCTTAAACTCAATACCACCGCACATATATAGTGAATAGTGTTTTGAACAACACCACAGTGAAGTGAATTATACTTTAGATATTGTATTTACAACATTTCTGTTAATGGATGCTTCAGCTTTTAGTAGTTCTGTACTGCAGTAAACTGCGGTGTATATTATTATAGTTACCAGTTTGCGAATTACAAGGGGGTTTGGGGGGCATTGACCCCCCTAATTAAGGCTTGATCCCCCCTGAAGGAAGTCAAAACAAGATGTATGTGGGTACAGCCCTTTGAAAGTGAGGATAAGTTCACTCTGATAAGTGTTTTAAATAATATTATTAAGAATTAAAATGTTGGCTCAGTGGTTAGCACAGTTGCCTCACAGCAAGAAGGTTGCTGGTTCGAGCCCCGGCTGGGTCATGTTCTCCCCGTGTTGGCATGGGTTTCCTTCGGGTGCTCCGGTTTCCCCCACAGTCCAAACACATGCGCTATAGGGGAACTGATTAACTAAATTGGCTGTAGTGAATGAGTGTGTATGGCTGTTTCCCAGTACTGGGTTGCAGTTGGAAGGGCACTCCTTCGGCTTAGTCCCTTTATTCATTTGGGGTCACCACAGTGGAATGAACCACCAACTTATCCAGCATATGTTTTGCACAGCGGTGCTCTTCCTTTACTATAGTAAAACACTATATTAGCGCATTGACTATAAGTATTGTTAAATCTTCTTGCTTTTAAATGGGATAGAGTAACAAAGACTTGCATTAAATAAGCAGCCTATTTTTATTTAGGTGATATTTTAGTAGTATTCCAGAATGAGTCAACATGCAGTGGTTTATGTGTGTTGGCCAGTGCTGACTGAGTCAAATGATGTAATAATATCGTTCCAAGAATGAACCGTCAGTAATGTGATGTAAACACTCCGCTGAGCAGACTTCCATGGTACATGTGGACTTTGAATCATAATTCAGGCCTCTGTGTCATTCACTTTTCTTCTTCTGCTGCTTGAAATTCTCACGTCCTCTTGAGTAAGAAGGCTATTTCAAGCAGGTTTCACAGTGAATTTCCATTTCTGTGTCATTTTGCAATTTCTGCATCCAGTGAAATGATCATTCTGATGACTTAACATATCCAGTTGTTTGAAAAAAAAATTATTAAAATTAAGTGATTAATGCATACAACAAGAAAAGGTCAGGATAAGTCAAAATTATTAGCCCCTCTGAATTAATATTTGTTCCCCAAATTCTGTTTAACTGAGAGCAGATTTTTTTTCAATACATTTATGACCATAATAGTGTTAATAACTCATCTCTAATAACTGATTCATTTTCTCTTTGCCATGATGAAAGCACATAATATTAGACTAGATATTGTTCAAGACACTTCTATACAGCTTAAAGAGACATTTAAAGGCTTCACTAGGTTAATTAGGGTAACTAGGCAAGTTATTGTATAATGATGGTTTGTTCTGTAGACTATCAAAAAAAAATATAGCCTAAAGAAGCTAATAATTTTGTCCTTAAAATGGTGTTTAAAAAATTAAAAACTGCTTTTATTCTAGCTGAAATAAAACAAATAAAACTTCCTCCAGAAGAAAAAATATTATATATATATATATATATATATATATATATATATATATATATATATATATATATATATATATATATATATATATATTAGTTCATAATACTATATTATAATTATACATTATTCAACAAAATTATTTTACAAGGCGATTCATTCTGCTGTGGCCACCTCTGACTGATAAAGAGACTATTTATTAATTAAATTAATTAATTTATGTAATTTTACTTTTATTTATTTGTTTATCTATTTTTTGTATTGTTTTTTCTCCCCTAGAAAGGAGACCTGATATCTCTTGGGTTAAGTAAAGGTATCTGTAGTGTAAAACTAACAGTGATATTGTTACTTGCTTATTTAAAGTAAAAAAAATTGTATATCTTTATTCATTCATTTTCCTTTGGCTTAGACTTTATTTTTGAGGTCACCACAGCAGAGTGAACCACCAACTATTCCAGCATATGTTTTACACAGTGGATGCACTTCCAGCTGCAACCTAGTACTGGAAAACAACCATTCACTCTCATTAACACACACACACACACACACAACAGCCAATTTAGTTGATCAGTTCCCCTATAGCGCATGTGTTTGGACTGTGGGGGGAACCGGAGCACCCAGAGGAAACCCACGCCAACATGCAAACTCCACACACAAATGCCAACTGACCCAGTCCAGACTCGAACCAGCGACCTTCTTGCTGTGAGGCCACAGAACTAACCATTGAGCCACCATACCGCCTCAATAAGATCAGTCATGATTAAAAGTGATAAATAAAATAATAAATAAATAAATAAATAAATCTCATTTCTCAGCAGTTCCTCAGAAACACAAAAATCTGAAACCATCACAGAAGCACAGGAGAGCAGTTTACACACCAGTGCAGTTGCACAGGAATGTTTACCATATTGTTTCCAGATCTGCGTAATGAGGCTAATAAATGAATTCCCCGTAAATAATAAACAGTTTCAGCCTGGTCATACGACTATATATGGTCACAGGCCTGTTAAACACACACACACACACACATACACATACAGCATGATTTTACATGATGGCAAAAAATAAATAGTAATAACAATAATAAACTGTATTTATTTTCAAAGTATTTTAATAACAATAATTAAAATCATCATCATTATTATTATTATTCAATTAGTTTCCTTCAGTCCCTTTATTTATTAGGGGTTGCCACAGCAGTATGAACCGACATTGTTATTGTTATTGTTATTAAAAGAGAACGCACCCATCAACTATAATAAATCTACCATGAGCAAAGATACATAAAAACAAGAGGCATCCTGTAATTCTAAGATAATAATATAATAATACATTATGTGAATTTTCTTTCATTTATGAATTTGGCTGACAATTTTATCCATAAAAGTACATTTTGTACATTTTACAGTTCATAGTAAAATAACTTAACAAGATTAATAATATTTAATTTTATTGATAATATTTTTATAATAATATTAACAATGAAAATTGGTATTATTATTTGTAATGTTGTTATTATTAACAGGTAAAAACATCCAGTCTGCTATAATAATAGTAGTAGTAGTAGTAGTAATAATAATAATAATATGAATACTAAATAATAATAATAATAATAATAATAATAATAATAATATAAATACATAAATAATAATAATAATAAAACTAATAATAATAATAATAATAATAATAATAAAATAATAAGAAGAATAATAAGAAGAATAAAACTAATAATAATAAGAATAAGAATAATAAAATAAATAAAAATAAATAAATAAATAAGAATAATAAGAATAATAATAATAAAACCACTACTACTACTACTAATAATAATAACATAAAATTCAATAATAATAATAATAATACACAGGAATGTTTGCCATGTTATTTTCAGATCTGCTTTATGAGGCTAATAAATGAATTCCTCATAAATAATAAGCAGCTCCTGCCTAATCATATAGTCATGTATGGTCTTGGGCTTGTTACAGACTCCATGCTTTTCGTAATGGAGAATAAGAATCAAACCTAATTCATTAAGCAGCGATTGCAGTGGGATGCAAATACATGTGTTTAAATCATCGAGCCCCCTGTGTTACTCAGAGCGTCTGGATTCCAGCGTTTGAGTCACGGTTGACTACTGAAACAGTGCAAAGGAAAATACAACTCTTGCTTTTTATTTGCTTTATAGTTTGTGGCTGTGTGTAGAGTTATATTATCCATTACTCTGGTCAGTCTAATGTCTGAGTCATGTTGTCTTGTGTTGCAGATGAGACATGATGAGGCAGAAACATGATGGGGAAAACACACACGCTACACAGACGTCTGCACACAGGAAAACCTCAGGTGGGAATAGTAGAGGTCTTACTGAAACATCTGAAGTTTGTCCTATCCTATCCTATCTAAATTTGCATACATACATACAGACAATATACTTCAAAATAAAGACACAGAGAGAGTTCTATACTGTAGCTTTACATTGTTGCCTAATAGAGAGATAGATGGTTTGGATTAGGTGTCAAAACATGCCAGTGTTAGATGACATCTAATACATACATGTTAATTAAATTAAGGCTTATTATTATTATTAATAATAATTTAAAAAATTACTTTAACTTAAAAATTAATACCTATTATTTTTGATAATAAAATTATTTTATGAATAATAATAATAATGAAAATTGATAATAATAATACAATGATCTTATTATTATTGTTAATATTATTATTATTATTATTATTATTATTATTATTATTATTATTATTATTATTATTATTATTATAAGAGAAAGCATCTAAACAATACTTCATTACTGATTAAAAATAATAATATTCATAATAATAATAAAAATAAAAATCTTTGGCATTTCTGTGTGGAGTTTGCATGTTCTCTCTGTGTTGGCGTGGGTTTCCTCAGGGTGCTCTGGTTTCCCCCACAAGTCTAAAGACATGTGGTATAGGTGAATTGGCTTAGCTAAATTGTCCATAGTGTATGGGTACTTCCCAGTGATGAGTTGTAGCTGGAAGGGCATCTTAAAATAAAACATATGTTGGAAAAGTTGATGGTTCATTCCGCTGTGGCGACCCCTGGTTAATAAAGAGACTAAGCTGAAAAGAAAATGAATGAATGAATGAAATATTATCAATAAAACAAAATATTATTGATCCTGTTTGATAGTTATTATTGTTATGAACTGTAAAATGTGAACCTTATTGCACAAAATTTATTTTTACTGATAAAATTGGCCTCCAAATGCATAAATGTAATTTACATAATTTACAAAAATTGGTGTTAATAATATCATTGCCTTCAGTCAACTATAATTACTTTACTATGAACAACAAATGATAAAAAAGCAAAAGGCATTTTGTAATGCTCTGTTTCGTTTGTTTATTTTTAGTGTTTATCACGCAGTTTCAAATGAAAAAAAATATTTACAATAAACTAGATATTTTACAGTTCATAATAATAATAATAATAATAATAATAATAATTATAATGTTGATAAAACTAAGTATTATTATAATTATTATTTTCATTTCACACTTTACTATTATTAACTGTAAAGTGTGTACCTTATTGAACAAAATATGAAATCTATTGTTTATTATTATTATTACAAATATAATTATGAACTAAAATAAAATGTTAAATTTATTTATTGTCAAAATTTATGTTGTCAAAATTTACATGTCAAGATTTACATTTCACACTTTGTACAAAATAATGTACTCATTTTACAGTTCATAATAATAATACATATTTTACAGAACATTTATAATATTAATTTTAAATTAACTAGAATAACTAGTAGACATAATACAAAATTCATCAAAATATCTAAACAAAAGACATCTTGAATGATAATATAATATAATATAATATAATAAAATATATTATAAAATAATTTAATATAATATAATATAATGCAAAATAATATAGTATAATATAATATAATATAATATAATATAATGCAAAATAATATAATATAATATGATATCATATAATATAATATAATATAATATGATATGATATGATATGATATGATATAATATAAAATAATATAATATAATATAATATAATATAATATAATATAATATAATGCAAAATAATATAATATAATATAATATAAAATAATATGATATAATATAATATAATATAATATAATATAATATAATATAATATAATATAATATAATATAATATAATATAATATAATGGTGGCTCAGTGGTTTGCACTGTTGCTTCACAGTAGGTCATAGTAGCTGGTTCGAGTCCTGGCTGGACCAGTTGGATCTTCTGTGTGGAGTTTGCATGTTCTCCCCTGGTTTGCTTCGGTTGCTCCGGTTTCCCCCACAGTCCAAACACATGCGCTATAGGAGAATTGATTAACTAAATTGGCTGTAGTGTGTGTGTGTGTGAATGTGTGTGTATGGATGTTTCCCAGTGATAGGTTGCAGCTGGAAGGGCATGTGTGAAACATGCTGAAATAGTTGGCGATTCATTCCACCGTGGCCACCCCTGATAAATGAAGGGACTAAGCCGAAGGAAAATGAATGAATGAATTGCAGTTAGCTTGTCGTGTTGTCGTGATCAGGTGTGTGTTATATAATGATGCAGTAATGTTTTGACAGTGCGAGTAATGAAAGCCAGTGCTGTGCTGTGTGTTTGTTCTCTCCACTGTTTGTCTATGATGAGATAACAGGTGACACAATAGTCCAGCGACTCCTTTCAGAATCAGGCCTTCATTTGTCCTCCAAGCTAAACACATCAACAGAGCACTTCCTGTCAAACAGGAACTGATAGTACGCTCCATTTTTATCTGGGCCAGAACATGGAAGTGTTATCGTATTCCTGTGGGTCTCTTCATCCACCCTTCACCTCCGTTCTTTGAGTCTCTAAGCATGCAAAGCAGCCAACAATACACATATTTACGCTGTATTTCATTCAACTATTCCACACATTTTGCCACAAGTGTGTGTGTGTGTGTGTGTGTGTGTGAAGAAGCAGATATTAGTCAGAATTAAATATAATAGTAATAGTTGTGGTCGCAATTGAGAACAGATTTACTGGCCAAACACCAAAAGCAATGAAAACACAGTGTGAAAGAATAATATTTGTGAAGGAAATGCTTAAAACACACTGGAGAAATGGTGGAATTTGTTCAATAGTCTCTTTATTTCCGCAATTAAACATTAAATATGTCATAAAATATGAAACTCACCCCTGTTTCAGTGCAAAATATAAAAAAAAAAGAAAAATACAGCATATAGAGGATTCAGTAGTTCTTCCAGACCACAATATACAAACAACAACCTCACGCGAGTTCTTCATATGCAAGAGGAAAGGTATATATAGTAGTTTACCTACTCAGAGAATGAATAACACTCATAACTTACACGCAGATTCGTAACATTTCACATAAAATAACGGTTTAATACATCTGTGTAGTGCTTATGTGGGCTCTGTTTAAAGCCTACCCATGTAGACAGCATCTTTAGACATCATATGCAGCCTCTTGGTTTGTAAGTGCACAAGACCGGCAATGCTGAGGACTTGATTTATTAATCTTCATGAGTCCTATTATTCATTTACTCACACTCAAGTGCTTGTGAAGTGTAATTAGAGCTTATGCAGCATGAGACGGGTCACTTCAGATTTTGTGTTTGATTAGCAATATGTCATTGTTCGGGATTTCAGGATTCGTTCGTTTATTTTGATTGGACTAGTCTTGGGTGAACTTGTAAATATGGAGCGAACAGACTTTCCTCAAACACACAGAGCAGAATATTGAGCTGTTTTTATCTTGCATGACAGCTATTTTGCACTAATTGTGCTCCTTTATTTTTAGTTTTGGTCGGAATGGCAACACACCACCCTTGCATGGTGAAAGCCATTGAAATGAATGGGTTTCATAACAGCATTTCGGCTGGAAAAATAGGTAGTTTTGGTTTTTGGCCAATCATTTTTTGGTGACTGAAAATCCGATGCATCCCCACTGATCTTATTCTTCACATACTAGTGGGCTCATTCACTTCCATTCATTTTTAGCTGTAAAAACAGCCGATTATGTTGCAAACTGATATTTTGTAATGATTTTATTTATGTTTTTAGGTCTAGTCATGAACACACGTGTCTGAGAGCAAGTAGCTTGACTCTTTTCTGCCATGTGTTATTCATTTTTCCCATATCACTGAATAAATGATTAATTATATGTACTATATTTTAAAAAAAAATTATGCATTTAATTAATTTACTAGATTTACTTTTTTAAGGTAGGTGCTTGCACACAATGTATATGGGATAAATTTAAACAAACAATACTCAATTTAATGGGGTATATGCCGAAGCATGCTAATAGGACTTTTAATTTGCCAGTAACTTGGGTTAAGCGCTTCTGTTGAACTTCATGCCATTGCAAAATTGCTGCGTTTAAGGTCTGTTTTCTTTAAAAATCAGCGATCTCCACTGGCTGAGTGATATCCAATTTAAAGTGGGTCTCAGATTGTACAAGAAGCACTGCATTACATTACATTTCCCCCTGCCATGTCTTTATAATATGAGTATTTATTTTACCCCAGTATATTCAAAGGAGCTTCTGCGCTAGCCTGCTGATTCTGACGAGTGCATGCGAGTAAACGCTATTAATCTTCTTTTACACTTGAGCAACTAAATGAATGCCAAAATCTGTTTAACTGATTGTATTTTAATGACATTAAAACATCGATGCTGTAAAAGGAACCGTATAAAATGGAAAAAAAGCTCACAATAACAGCTCACCGGAAGTTTATCAGTATGGGAACAGCACTAGCTCGGCATATACCCTATTTGTTTGCTTAAATTCAGTCCATATAACATGTTTGCAACCACTAACCTTATAAAATTGAGTAAATCTGGTAAATTAATTTAGTGAATATATCATATTTTCAGTGTAGGCAACTGAATCACAAGTTCTAAAACAATTGCAGAAGCAAGCGCACTTCTACATCGCAGAATAAAGTCAGGTTTGGAACAAGTGGAGGATGAGTCTCTTGTTTAATTTTTGGTTGAACTGTCCCTTTAAGCAGATAATAGGAACAGAGCCCTGTGTGTTTTAGTTAGAAACCAGTGGCGTAGCGGACGGGCCCGCAGGGTCTCTCAGACCCTTTTCATAACACTTTTATGAAGCATTTATGATGATCATCCTTTACAATTTTTAATATTTAGATAAAACAATTATTAAGTATTATTATTATTATTATTATCATTATTATGTATGTATATTTATCTATATATTTAAATGTGTATTACATCATCTCTGCATCAAATTACTGTAAACGAATGAGCGCTTGTGTGAGGCGTGCGTAATGTATTGTGTATGGGGACAGGACAGTAAATCTGACATTATTCTCTCTTCTGCCTGTGCTTATTGTTTTCCTTCTTCTGAAAGTCTTGATAACACCATCCTGGAGTTTTTCTCTGATTATCACAGCTGATAGGATTGTAAATAAAATAAATAAATGTATAATGATTTATCTCACATTCACTGCGCTCTGAGTTTACCAGCTATGCAGACTTCTGCTGCTGAGAAGCATGCACATGTGAAAAGGCTCCACTGTTTTTGGCTCAGAGTGTTGGTTGTGTGTCGCAGCCCAGAAACTCCAGACGCAGGGCGATGTCGTTCACCCAGCCTTTAGGATGAACGCGGATGAAACGAGTGAACAGAGGAGGATCAAAGATGTTCAGTGTCTCCTCATTATTATCACTGTTGCCCTCAAAGATCTGCAGCACACAACACCAAACACACAACAGACACACGGGTCAGAAGTACAGCGCATTTTGCATAAAGATTAGGTTGACCGTTTTGGTCCCAGTTTATTTTGGGAAATATATGAAATAGTAAAAAAAGGAGGGCGAATACTTCTGACTTTAACTGTTAGTGTAGGTGAACAGTACCTGCTCGCTGTCGGTGCCCTGCTCCTTCACACTGCTCCAGCTGTGTCCATCATTGCTGACAGAAACAGTGAATTCTGTCACCATCATGGGCTTCAGGACGGACCGAGCCCCCTGTGTGATCAAACCGGTCACTCGCTTCACTGACGCAAAGTCCACCTGGAGCCACTCGTGAGGGTTATTAGACTGTGGAAGAGGGAACAGAAGATGATCAGAGTTTTGCCCTTGTAGTTTATTCATGTCACTCCCCGTCACATTTGCTCCCCCTTGTTTCTATAGTTACCCTTGTTAGTTGTCATGTTTGTTTATTGCTCCACCCCTTCTCAAACATATGCTGGAATAGTTGGCGGTTCATTCTGCTGTGGCGACTCCTGATAATCAGGGACTAATCCGAAGGAAAATGAATGAATGAATGAATGAATGAATGAATGAATGAATGAATGAATGAATGAATGCCAGCTTTTAAGCTTGTCCGGCATCATCACAGCTTGGTCCAGCTTCGGATAGTGCTGTCTTTGTGTACAGTGATAGAAGTTTCAGTGTTCACACTCAGACGTACTAAGAGATTACACTCTAATAAAGCACACAACAGGCCCAGAGTTCTGGCACTTGGCAGCTTTCGGTGTGCAATCTTGTGCAAAGAGGAAATATAAAGAGTCCAAACTTAATAAAACCATAAAGAGAGACAATGGAGGGATTATCTAACCTTCACATGCACACACAGGACAGAGGAAACTCTCTTACAATGGGATAGAAAACACACAAACTTTCACTTTCTCCACGAAAACACGGACTGGGTGGATGGATAAATGGATGAATGAGTTGATTGGGTGGATAGATGGATTAGAGGGTGGATGGGTAAATAGATGGGTATAGGAATGAGTGGAAAGATGGATGAATGGAAATATTGGATAGTTGGATGAGTGAGAAGATGGATGGTTAGAAAGATGGATGGATAAATGGATGAATGCATTGATTGGGTGGGTGGATGGCTAAATAAATGGAGAGTTGGTGGATGGGATGATAAATGTTAGATGGATGGGTGGAAAGATGGATGGAAAGGTGGATGGATAGTGGAAAGATGAATGAGTGGATGGATGGATGGATGAGTTGAGTTGAGTGAATGGTTGGATTAGTGGATGGATGGGTAAATGGATGGATGAATGAGTCAAAAGATGGATGAAAGTTTGGATGGATAAGTGGAAAGATGGATAGATGAGAGAAAAGGATGGATGGGTGGAAAGATGGATGAATGGATGGATCAGTGGAAAGATGGATAAGTTGGTTGGGTGAATGGATGAATGGATGGATGGATGGATGGATGGATGGATGGATGGATGGATGGATGGAAAGATGGATGGGTTGGTTGGGTGGATGGATGAATGAATGGAAAGATGGATTGATTGGTTGGTTGTGTGGGTGGATGGAAGGGTGGATGAGTGGACACATGAATGGGTTGGTTGGGTGGATAGATGACTGAATGAAAAGATGGATTGATGGGTTGGTTTGTTGGGTGGATTGATGGATGGATAAATGAATGAAAAGATGGATTGATGGGTTGGTTTGTTGGGTGGACTGATGGATGAATGGAAAGATGGATGGGTTGATTTTTTTGGGTGGATTAATGGATGGATAAATGAATGGAAAGATGGATGGATGGGTTGGTTTGTTGGGTGGACTGATGGATGAATGGAAAGATGGATGGGTTGATTTGTTGGGTGGACTGATGGATGAAGGGAAAGATGGATGGGTTGGTTTGTTGGGTGGATTGATGGATGGATAAATGAATGAAAAGATGGATGGATGGGTTGGTTTGTTGGGTGGACTGATGGATGAATGGAAAGATGGATGGGTTGATTTGTTGGGTGGACTGATGGATGAAGGGAAAGATGGATGGGTTGGTTTGTTGGGTGGATTAATGGATGGATAAATGAATGGAAAGATGGATGGATGGGTTGGTTTGTTGGGTGGACTGATGGATGAATGGAAAGATGGATGGGTTGATTTGTTGGGTGGACTGATGGATGAAGGGAAAGATGGATGGGTTGATTTTTTGGGTGGATTGATGGATGGATAAATGAATGAAAAGATGGATTGATGGATTGGTCGGTGGAGTGGGTCATGAATGGATGGGTTGGTTGGGTGGATGAATGGATGAATGAATTGGTGGACAGATGGATGCACACCTTTGGTCTCCAAGCGTTTGCTCGTCCCTCCTGGTGTAGTCTGGCGAGGTCGGGGCTCCAGGACAGCAGCCACTTATTGAGGAATGAGGAGGCGCTGATGCTGCTGTTGGGAATCGACCTGCGCTCCATTCCCAGTGGCAGAGAACAGCCTGTGGAGCACAAACACACACACACACACACACACACACACATACACACAATATTTAGTTTTTTTTTAAATCCCCAAACTAAATGTAACCTTTCATTAAAGTAAAACAATTAAAATGACAACAAATGGAAATATCTTTAAAGTATTTGCCATTTACACTTAGATTTTTTAGCACCCCAGGCTGAATTGTGTGTGTGTTTCTATGTATGTGTGTTGAACGTGTTAACTCACTGTTGAGGTCACACCCCAGCAGTTCAATCCTCAGCGTGGGCTGCTTCTGGAAGGTCAGAGGGTGAATGCGGATGTAGCGTCCCACGATGGGTGGAGAAAATAAGTTCTCCTTTATTCTGGAACCGTCCATGTTTCCATTGAAGGTCTGAATTCAACAAAGCAGATGTGGATAATGCAAAAGCATAAAAATAGTCTCATCCAAGATCAGCGTTGCATTTTTGTGGAAATCAAAGCAAAGCAGTTTCAGTGGAAAAAAGAATGATATGTGGGCGCGAGCTTCGTCATGCATTTTTTAAAGATTATCTGAAGGAAGGGAGATTTAGGGAGGCTTTGTGTTTGAAGTAGCTGGCTGGTTAAAAAACCTCCTAAAATATAATGATTATCGCTGAGAAAAAAAGAGCTCAACTGGAGCGTTTTTTTTTAAACAGTCTGATCTACTAAGTAAACATTTTTATGCACAGTTTATCATTTATATTATTAATATTTCATCATTTTAATATAAGCTTTTTAACAGAGCAACAGTGTTTCCTATTTTCCTTCTGGAGAAAGACTTAATTATTTTGGTTTGGCTGAAATATAATAAATAATACTATGAAAATATGAATTAAATATTTAATAAATATTATTAGCATCCTTTTTTTCCCCCCAAATTGGCTACAGAACAAACCACTGTTGTCCAAAGACTTGCCTCATTAATCTAATTAGTTAAAGTTATTTTAAGACTTTTAATAAAAAATGGCATATTTCATTAATGAAACCTCGATCAAAGATTATAAAGTTTACAATCTGGCATGAAATAGCGTTGGACCATCAGAGCAGAGCTCATTAATATTCATGACCCTCCCAAATAAGGTCAAAATGGACTTCTGATTCTATTTTTAAAAAAATTAGCATATAACTTTTAGAGTTTCTGAAGAATTTATAAAGTTACCTAAGACACATACCTACTATATAGAGAGCAGAGAACAATTCAACTTATTGAATCAATACACTACAGTATATGGCAACACTATAGGTAAAGTTGAAGACAACATTTTTAAAACTTTTAATTCTTTTTCAAATGTTTCCCAAGTACCGCTTAACATTGCAAGAGAGTTTGTCCCAGTTTTTTTTGTCCCAGTATTTCTTCTGAAGAAGAAACTTATTTCTTATTACTTATTACTTTTAGTTCGGCTGTAATAAACATGTATAAAACCTTAATAACTGCTGTGGTCAATATTATTAGCCCCCTTAAGAAATTTGTTTTTGGATTGTCTACAGACACTGTTTTACAATGACTTGCCTAATTAACCTAACTTAACCTATTTAAGCCTTTAAATTGCACTTTAAGCTAAATAATGTAAAATACTATGTATATTATGTAGTGTTATCATGGCAAAGACAACAGAAATGAGTTATTAATGTTTAAAAACATGTTATTTAAAAAATCTCTCCATTAAGGAGCTCTTGGGTAACATTTGAAAAATACACTGTAAAAATGAGATGACAAAAAGTCATGACAACAAATATTTTTAAGTTACTTTAACTTAATTTTATAAGTTAATCATGTTTCAACTTCATTTTTTAAGTTCTACAAATTTTACCTTAATATGTTAGTCAGTTTGACTGATGTTAATTAATAAGTGATTCAACTTAAAAAATTAAGCAGCAGGATTTTTTGTTTGCATTGAATCTGATCTTACAGAGATTTTCACAGCAACAGTGCACAGTTCGGCCCCTGATATTCATTAAATGTGATAATCTGATATGCTGGTACTGACGTAAAATGGTTTGGTGCTGTTTCCTCTGTAAACGCTCCAGTTCTCCTGGTCGTTGCTGTAACTGATGCTGTAGAGAATAGTGAAGAACTCGCTCAAACCCATCGAAGTCTTCGCACCCTGAGTCTGGATACCATGCAGGATCATGGGTCTTAACAGATCCACCTAAAACACACACACACACACACACACACACACACACACACACACACACACACACACACACACACACACACACACACACACACAAACACACACACACACACACACACACACACACACACACACACACACACACACACACACACACACACACACACACACAGTGTTTGTTTTAGGGTTGTGCAATACATCTAAATTAAATATGATTCAGAATTACATGCAACTAAAAAGAACCTAATCCACATTTTAACCCCAACCGTATAATATAATATAATATTAGTTACACTGTTATTATGTCACCTTAAAATAAAGTGTATTTATTATTTCTCGTGACTTTTCCAGAAATGTTTCAGAATTCTATGGATAGCAAGACATTTATTTTCCACTTTCTCTTGCCTTCAGACCCAACTAAAGCAAGTGCAAACCTATTCATATAGTATTTCTAATTTATTCTCATGACTGGACCATATGGAAATGAGTTATTGTGGATGTAACAGATCCGTAGAAATGAGCCCAAACAACACAGGATGTTTAATACAAAAATGAGGCTTATTTACCTGCAGCCAGGAGTTTGGGCTGCTGCCCATCCAGGCATTAATGGATCCAGTTAACTCAAGTCTGGCTAATTCAGGCTTCCAGTCACCTTCAGAAGAAATGACATTTCGATAAATATAAGTAAGTAAAATCCTTGATACAGTATAAGGAGAAAAAATGTTTCACTGCTTGTTGAAACTTACTTTAAATGAGCCGACACAACACAGTTCTTGAGATTTTTAGGTATTATATTGAATAATACAGTCTTAAAATGACAGTAATATAATTTATCATAATACATTTTGGTGCAAAATATCACAGAACAAAAATTAGGATTGGTGGATCTGCTAAAGAAGAGTTTCAGCCAGGGTTGCCAAGTCTGGTTTTCCAGCAGAATCTGGATACTTTAATCCACTTGCTGTGTTCTTTACTTAGTCCCAATACATTAAACCCTACAGGAAAGCTTTATTACACATCATATGGCCTCTTTAAGTCTTATTTCTAATACAATTTTGGTAAATAAAATGTGAGAAAGTAATATGATTTAACAGATCTACCTAAAACACACACACAATCAGAATGACTAGTTCAGTATGCTTATTCTGTAATGCTTAAAACAGTGTTTCCACTAAGGCTGTGCAATTCATCTAAATTAAATGTCAATTTCAGGCTGCCAACAATAATGAAGAAAACAATAATTAGCAATAATACAATAGCATTTATAGCGGTTCATTCCACTGTGGTGACTTCTCATTAAAAAACGGACTAAGCCGAAAAGAAAATGAATGAATGCGAATAGCAGTTATGGCACTGTATCATGTGCCGTTTCCAGCCGTCTGAATTAAATCCTTCACAAACCCCAATTTGAGGTGGAAATCAGTCAAATCATGTAATGTGACTTTTGCGGTATGGACTGCAACTTGCTTGATTTATTGAAGTGTATTAAATGTATTCCTGCTATAGAATACTTGTGCATAATGAAGCATCATGTGGCCTCTTTTAGTCCTACATCTGTTAGTAATATCATTTTGTGTTGTTTTTCTTACCGTAGTAATCAGACGCTGTTATTTGTTTGTTGGTGATCCATCTTGATTGCATTCCTATGGGCTGATTGCATTCTGTTAAAACACAAATCAGTTTAGGCCTCCAACTATACAGTGATAGAAGACATGACTGCACAAACACTATGCAAAGAAACATCCATGACAATCTCCTATTAGCTATGTTTCCATCCACCTATTTTTATGCACAGTTTAAAATATCACATAAAATAACTCTGAATGGAAATGTGAAGATGCTCAGGAATTTTGAAAATGCCTATAAAAAAGGTAAGCATATAAATTGAGCAAGATAAACATCCGATAGTGTGCATAAACTATGATAGAAACACATTTAGTGAATAAACTCATCAGTCTGCATGCTGTGATGTAGTTTTTCACAGATATAGATGTGCATTTGAGGGTTTTTGTGTCATTAATGTTGGCTTGCAGCTCTCCGTGTTTTCCATCTTTCCATTGTTGCAGATCTGAAATGTTGTTCTGCTGATTGGAAAAGGCCTCAGGTCTCCGTCAGCTCGTCATCACAGTGCTTCAGTATTGTTATTTATCTATTATTATTCCCTCCAGAACTTGAGCATCTGTCCGGGCTCCCATCTCACGCCTCCAAACGCCACCGCATTCACCGCGTTCATTGCATTTGGTCTTCGTGTTCTGAGGCGCAGAACAAACAAAACAATGCAGAATCCCGACAGTGCAGCAAACTCCACTTCTCTCAGTGATATCTGTGCAGGTTTATCAGGAGGTGATGATTCTGTTCTCTTTGGTTTCTCATTGGATGGAAATGCTGATTTGCTTGCTAATCTTTTATGGGATATTACAGTTTGAGCTTAAGTCTAATGCGCATCTTTGGATGGAAACACACAGCTACTGAGATTGAGAGTTAAATGCTCTCACGTGGGTTATAGACCAGCAGTTTTGCCCTCATTCCTGCCAGCTGATGTTCCCCTATCGTGCACTCTATTAACCAGGTGCCTGCGATGGCAGGCCGCATCTCCACCGTCCCAAAAACACCTGCCAAAAACACACAGAACAACTAATATACTGACACTGAAGAGGAGTTAGGAATAATTAAGTGTTGTGTTATTGAAGAAAGTCTCTTATGCTCATCAAGTTTGCATTTATTTCATAAAAAATACTGTACAAATGGCAGAATTGTCAAAAAATTTTATTGTTTAAAGTATTTATATTGCAATATAAATATTCATTCATTTTCTAGTCGGCTTAGTAACTTTATTAATCTGGGGTCACCACAGCGGAATGAACCGCCAACTTATGCAGCAAGTTTTTACACAGCAGATGCCCTTCCAGCCGCAACCCATCTCTTGGAAACATCCACACACACATTCACACACACACACACACTACGGACAATTTAGCCTACCCAATTCACCTGTACCGCATGTCTTTGGACTGTGGGGGATACCAGAGCTCCCGGAGGACGCAGGGAGAACATGCAAACTCCACACAGAATTGCTAACTGAGCCGAGGCTCGAACCAGCGCCCCAGCGACCTTCTTGCTGTGAGGCGAATGTGCTACCCACTGCCCCACTGCGTCGCCGCAATATAAATATTTCAATGCATTTTCTAGATAGATTTTTGAATTTGCAGCATCATTTCTTCAGTAGGGCTGGGACAATATACAATATTACATTGAATTGATAACAATGTTAAGCTCCTGACTATATATTTACTCTATATTGATCTAAGAGCCAATCACACAGCAGAAATGTGCAATAATGGGAATCTAAAAGCGTGTTGATATTAGAGATGCACCCAATTTTCAGCCACCGAAAATTTATCGGACGAAAATGTTATGCTTTTAATGGACCCTCTCATTTTTGTGGCTTCAGTCATTGTTGGGGTACTCTTTAAAATCTGGAAGCATTACCAACTGATTTTGAAATAAATATTAATATTTCTGCCATATTGCTTAGCCCAACCCTTCATCTTTTAAAAGTCGGTCTAATTTGATGATTAAGGAACATTTCTAATTATTATTAATGTTCATAACAGTGTTCCTCATGTTTTTTATTCAAAGTTTGGAGTAAGAAGAGAATAAATGAATACTTAGATTTAAAAATCACATTCATTTAATCTACCAAAAGTGACAGTAAATAAACTTAAAGTGGTCATTTTAGAAATGCTATTCTTGTCATAGAATGGGTTATTAGATTATAAGGGTGTGCGCTGTTTACCAGGATATAGATTGAAAATTCCCATGCGGTGTTCCTGATCCTTTCCCACTCTGAATGGAAGTCCGTGGAAGTGTACAGCGTGAAACTCGCCATGAGTTCCCAGATTGAGCAGATGCCAGCGGGCCGTCCTGTACTGCTCAACCCTCAGACCAGGCAGCGTCTCAGACACGAAACCGTTAATAGCTACAAAAACCAAAAGAAACATCATCAAAACACTTTACATCTAGTCATGTAAGAACGTTAGGACACCCTATTGAATTTCATATACCGTTTCTGAAATCGCCCCCTATTCCTTCAAATAGTACAAGTTTGCCATTTCTAGTGCTGTCCGTTCTGAAGTGCACTCAATCAATCCCACAATGCACTACAATAACGAGATTACAACGCATGCACACTCAACAGCAGATTTGATCGCTTGTCTTCAGAGGGGGAAAGCCCCGCCCACTAGTGCCCATCTCTCCCTCATTAGCATAAACAGCAGCCCTGAGTGGGAAGCAGCCGTCTGTCCATTAGCCATTAGAGTGTTCGAGCTGCTGAAGATCATGTCAGCATAGACTAAGAGAATTATAGATGTGGAGTTTTAGATGAAGCACAGGAGTGACGTTGGCTGTTTTTCAATTCCAAAGAACGCAGAGAACGGACTTGTGTTCTTGTGGAGACCGGTCTTTCCAGGTGTCCTCGGAAGAACGAACTCAGGAGACCGCGAGGGCAGAGAACGCGTCCTTTGAGAAATGGGATGCTGCGTTCTTCCTGATGGTCACATGACCTTCACGTGTTTTAAGTGGTAAATTATTTGAACATTACAGCCTTCATACAAGGATTTATTGTTTTTCCCCTTTTCAAAATATATACTTTGCATAAAAACATTATAAATACATGTTGCACAATATAAATAAAACAGATTTTAATACGAATTTCAGCAAACAAACACCCTTAATGTGTTTATTCCTTTATTAAGATGTTCATGTTAATATTTACTTTCACCGTTTCATTTAGGGAAACTCCTGAGGTAAATAATTCATATCTATGAACTTTAATAATAAATCTAGATAAAATGCAGCGCTTCCCACCTCCAGTCGCAATGACTTCTGGGACTTCCAGAGCTAGTTCGGTGCTCAAGTCTGCATCAGTGTGTCCTCGATATCAAGAACACATCCGGGAAGTTTCACGCGTCCTCCGTACTTGCGGTCTTGAGTATTGGAACTGAACTTAGGCAGCTGATGATGACGTTTCACGAGAACACGAGGACGCAAGACCGCTGAAGAACGCATATTGAGAAACAGCCATAGACTGACACAAGCATCAAGCACACACACACACCTGTTTTGAATGTGACATGATGTACCTGCAAACTTGTTGCTAGTCTGGAACCAGGGATCGTCTACTCTGGCCTGGCATGGCGGGATGCAGAACTTCCTGATGTTGTAGTCGAGGTACCAGCTCTTTCTTTCGTCAAATGTGGTGAAGAGAAGGAAGAAATCTGTGACGTCAGGCTGAAGCAGGACTCGTGGGTTGAGCGTTCCAGGACGACAAATCAGCATGGGGCCGATCAGACCAGAGTTTATGTCCTTCTCCTGATAAACACAGAGAACGCAGAAGTGTCTGTTTGTTTCACTGCATTTGGCTATTCCATCCACACAGGGCGACTGGTATAGAGTCGGCCATATTGGAGAACAATATGTTCAATCTGATTGATCAATATTTCGATCTGTGCATTGATTTACCATGTTGACGTTGGAGTAATAAGCTCCAGCCTTGCAGTCGAACTCTGAGGCGGAGGGTCCTTGGCGTCTGGAGATTCTCCAGTTATAAACTCTCTCCTCTCCTGGAGGAACTGGATCTCCTGCTTCTTCCTCCAGCTTGGGGTTTTCTGGACCCATTCCAGTGCTGAAACTCCCCGGCGTCTTATCGTACACTCCATGCAAGTGGAATGAGTACGGTCTGGAGGCCAGGTTCTTAAAAACCACCTTGTGGGAAAAGAAATGTTAGATTTTTCCACATCATGTTGTTTTTTGAATGATTTAGAGGTTCAAGGGATTAATTTTGGGGTTTATCAAATTAATTGTCAAGCAACTAATGAAGCCATTCTGAAGCAGTCTGTTTCGTTGAAAGCATCCATTAAATGCGGATGAATGCAACTTTCATTTAATGCAAAAACCTACTGTGAGAACATCATTGATCTCTGCTTTCACTACAGGACCCATAATGCCCAGGTGCTCGTCCAGTTCTCCACGTTTGATTGGATGCCTGAAATCTCGGTCCTGATACGCTCTAAACACCACTTTTTTATAGGTTGGGAAGTATTTTCTCAGTCCCCTCCGCATCTCCCTGTGGACGAATGAGATATTTAGTCGATGATGATGATGTAAAGACTGCAAATATTCAAATGACTGTACCTCAGTACTGTAGCTTTTCTCTGGAATTGTATTTAAGTAAGTCGTATTTAAAAATTAGACTTTAACTTGAGTATATTTTGGTGCTGCATCTGTACTTTTACTGCAGTCACTACTTTACACTCACCGGCCACTTTATTAGCTACACCTTACTAGTCCCGAGTTGCACCCTCTTTTGCCTTCAGAACTGCCTTAATCCTTCATATTCAACAAGCTACTGGAAATATTCCTCAGAGATTTTGCTCCATATTGTCATGATAGCATCACACAGTTGCTGCAGATTTGTCGGCTGCACATCCATGATGCCAATCTCCCGTTCCACCACATCCCAAAGCTGCTCTATTGGATTGAGCTCTGGTGACTGTGGAGGCCATTTGAGTACAGTGAACTCATCGTCATGTTCACCAGTCTGAGATGATTGAGCTTTATGACATGCTGCGTTATCCTGCTGGAAGTAGCCATCAGAAGATGGAGACACTGTGCTCATTAAGGGATGGACATGGTCAGCAGCAATACTCAGGTAGGCTGTGGCGTTGATGCTCAATTGGTACTAATGGACCCAAAGAAAATCTCCCCCACACCATTACACCACCACCACCAGCCTGAACCGCTGATACAAGGCAGGATGATCCATGCTTTCATGTTGTTGAGGCCAAATTGTGAGCCGAGCATCTGAATGTGTGAGCAGAAATGGAGACTCATCAGAGCAGCAACGTTTCTCCAATCTTCTATTGTCCAGTTTTGGTGAGTCTGTGTGAATTGTAGCCTCAGTTTCCTGTTCTTAGCTGACAGGAGCGGCACCCGGTGTGCTCTTCTGCTGCTGTAGCCCATCCGCCTCAAGGTTGGCCGTGTTGTGTGTTCAGAGATGCTCTTCTGCAGAGCTCGGTTGTAACAAGTGCTTATTTGACTTACTGTTGCCTTTCTATCAGCTGGAACCAGTCTGGCCATTCTCCTCTGACCTCTGGCCTCATCAACAAGGCATTTGCGCCCACAGAACTGCAGCTCACTGGATATTTCCTCTTTGTCGGAGCATTCTCTGTTAACCCTAGAGATGGTTGTGCGTGAAAATCCCAGTAGACCAGCAGTTTCTGAAATATTCAGAGCAGCCCGTCTGGCAGCAACAACCATGCCACGTTCAAAGTCTCTTAAATCCCCTTTCTTCTGATGCTCAGTTTGAACTGCAGCAGATCGTCTTGATCATGTCTACATGCCTAAATGCAGTGAGCTGCTGCCATGTGATTGGCTGATTAAAAATGTGCGTTAACAAGCAGTTGGACAGGTGTACCTAATAAAGTGGCCAGTAAATATATATATATATTATACAAGTAAAAATTATATTTAAAAAATTCTTATACAAATATTTCTTTAGTCGCTACTTAGAAAAGTAGTATTATTACATAACTCATGTTACTTGTGATGCGTCACCCCTCAACAATGTTTAATAATTACCTCGGTTTGATGAGCTGAGCCGGTTTATCAATCCCATAATCCCACATGACTTCCTCAGCCGCGATGTAGTAACTCCTAAACTTTGATTCTGTCGACCGAACGCCGACATTATCCTCAACAAAATGATCTAACCCTACAACGCTTCCCTCATCACTGTAATCATCATAATCGCTCGTCACCGACTTCTTCCCGTACATCTTGTCATCTGATGAATTAGACGCCGGCTCCAAACCCATCTCCGAATACTTCTTCAGGTCCTTATAATTATAGCTCAGCGGGTTCAAGCTTTCCTCCATCTTATCCCGCTTTCTTCCAGAGTCTTCTAAAACGTCATTATCACTCATGGCTTTAACATCTTTCTGGTTTGTTTTCCCAACGCTCCACAGTTCTCTCCGACTCCTTGCTTTTTCAATCTCCACCATTGAGATATTTCGGATCGTATTAAAGCTAAGCGGATTCAAGCTTTCCTCCATCTCATCCTGCGTTCTTCTAGAGATGTTTAGGTTTGTATGTTTGAAGAGGAGTTTTCTGAGCAGCTCATTTGTAGTGTCAGCACCTGCTTGTGTTTCATTGTGTTGGTTTTGAGGTAATTCAGTGTAGCTGGACGTGACTGTGTGGGATTCCTGGTGGGATCTTTTCTGTCTTTCCACCGAGTTTCCTCCAATCTCATCGTCCAGTTGATCCAGAATATCCTGAGGAATACCGCCCTGCGATAACGCTTCCAGATCGTTCTCTTCTTTTACGGGAACATATCTTATCTCGCACACGCGGCTTCTGTTCAGCGTCTCATTGTGTCTCGTGTTGCTCCCAGATTCCGTCACAGTTCTGTTCCTGCAGACGCGGATGGCGATAGTGCGGTTCTTTCCCATGGTGCCTCGTGGATTGGGGAAGTTTTTTTCGATGATCTCCATGAATTCTTCATCGTAGTCGTCGTAGTCTACTTTGGGGAGCACACGTTCGCAGTTTACCACGGTATAGCGGACGCTCATACCTCGCTCTTTTAGAGACGGGTCAAATGCACTGACCTCCCATTCTCCTGCAGAGATCAACATGAAATAGAAAGAGATTCTAGAGGTTAAAGCCACCGTGACAAGTCTTCATCCAAAAAAAAGCTATATATAGTAAATTATTAAGGATTATTAGTGTTACTTTTTAAATTGCAATCTTAATTCTTATGTAATCGACAATTGAAAGTGAAATGTCAAACATACGTCATATTTAAATCTCTGACATTAACATTAAATTTACATTAAGAGTTAAGTCATCACATTTGTTTATTATTAGTTACAAAGAGTGTTGTATTGTGATTATTATGATAAAGAGACTATACAAAAGTTGATCAATGAGCAATATCACATGAGTAGCAGTGCGATATGGCTGTATATCGCACTGCTACTTGTGTGATATTGCGTTTATACAACAGTTTGACGGCATAATTGTGTATATAAAAACAAAATCAAACATGGAGAGTCTCAAAAACCCTTTTGTATGAGGAACTACTTTCTTCCGCGTTGGATTCAAATCATAAGCTGACAGTTAAACAGCTGGGCGTGCATCTTTTAAACTTTTAAACTGGTTTGAGTCCTGACTGGCCCAGTTGGCTTTTCTGTGTGGAGTTTGCATGTTCTCCCCATGTTGGTGTGGGTTTCCTCCGGGTGCTCCGGTTTCCCCCACAGTCCAAACACATGCGCTATAGGGAAATTGATGAACTAAACTGGCCATAGTGTATGAGTGTGTAAACAAGTGTGTATGGGTGTTTCCCAGTACTGGGTTGCAGCTGGAAGGTCATCTGCTGTGTAAAACATATGCTGGAATAGTTTGCAGTTCATTCCCTGATGAATAAAGGGACTAAGCCGAAGGAAAAAGAATGATTGAATAATAATTGTTATTTAAATTTGAGAGTTGTTTTGTGTAAGTTTTAGTCCTGTTTTAGTCATTTCCAGCATAATTATATTCATTAATACTGTCATTAATTAATGTATTTCTTAATAATGGCATGAGTTCAACAGAACTGTTTTCTGTTTTAATGTATGTTAAATTTGAAGCTTTGCTATCACAGAAATGCATTATATTTTGAAATGCATAAAATACACTAAAACAAGCAACACAATCTCACAATAATACAGATTTTATTGCATTGTTGAATAAATAAATGTAATTTTAGCAAGAATAAAAATAAAATAAAACATTCCAAACTTTTTACTAGTGCATATTTAATTTAATTCATTCATTTTCTTTTTGGCTTAGTCCCTTATTTATATACACAGCTGAATGAACCGCCAACTATTCCGGCATGGATGCCCTTTCAGCTGTAACCCAGTACTGAGAAACTAATTTAATTTAATATTTTAAGTTATTTCATTAGTTATTTTAAAATACATGAATTACACTATAAAATAATGTTTTATTATATTACGGTTTTATTGCATTTTTGATTAAATAAATTAAATCTTATCATACAAAAGTAATTAAATATTTCAAACATTTAACCATTGAAGGTTTATTTATTTTTTTCTTAATTTTATTTTAGTTTTAGTAAATGTTAATATATGTTCTTCAACTCAAACAATCCTGGATTTGAAACGCACCAAATAACTGACTTTATATTTATATTATACTTATATTTATACTTATTTATATTATACTTATTATAAATATACTTTATATTTTTTATTACATACTTCAGTTATTAAAAGGTAGACTCGTTATTAAAATTATACCAGGTTATTTCAACCCAATTCTGGGTGTATTAGGGACTAACCCAACTGCTGTGTTAATTTTTTTAATTAAACTAATAGGATCGAATTGTGTCCAATTTGGGTTTAAATAAGCAAGCTTTGAAAGTGGCTTTAATTTCTGACAAGCATCATAAATCTAAACTGTTAAAAAATATCTGTAAATTAGCTTTTTTCAGTATTTTGTGAGTCCTGTTTTTATTTTTCCTCATTCAATTCTGCTTTTGAGTTGCATTATGGGATCTTGATCTTTCCTCCAACAACTTTTAACCTTGATAAGTTGTGAAAAGTGTCTCTTATGAGCATGTTTAATAGTGTGCAGTGCTAGATTGTCTGGGTTGGTGATGTATGTGATGCTACAGAAACCTTGTAATAAACTGCAGCACATTTTCTGTTATTTTCTCTCATCTCTTTTATTATTTCAGACTACTATAATGTCCATAAAAGTCACTTTGTTAAATTGTAGAGTTGAATTTTCAGCATCAGAAGTGAACAGAGCGGAGATCAACATCCCATGATGCAATTCACAACCAGAAATACACCCAAAACACTTGCAAATCACACAATACGGAAACTGTTCATCACTAGGTATTGTTGACTGTGTGTATTTAAGTGTCTTGTTCTTTGACCTTACCCATCATCTCCACTTCAGTGGTGACTGTGTCTCCAGTCATTGGGAAAAGCGTGAGCACGGTGCCGTACGCTTTTTCCCGCTCAAATGTATTTCCGGTGAAATAAACTGACAGGAAGTTGTTTTGCATGCCGATGCTCGCCACATGCCAGAGGATCACATCGCCAACACACATCTTGTACTGCAGGTGGTTGAACATGAAACCGTTCACAGCTGAAACAGACAATAAAAGAGCCAATATATTAAATATATGATGTACAGCTGAAGTCAGAGTTATTGGCCCTCACGTACATGTGTCTTGACAACATGAAGGAATTAATTTCACTGATTAGTTTTTACAAATTTAAGTGGATTAACCATGAAACAATTAAGCTGTCCTCAATTAAAAATTAAAAAAATTAAATAAAAAAACCCCTCAAGAATTGTGTTGTTTCAGCTCAACCTAATTTAGTTTGAACAAACAGCAAACGTCATTTATATAATAATGTACAATGTAATGTATAATAACTACTAAACTCCGCAGATTTTTTACAATATCCTCACTCACTGTGCATGATGTTAGAATTGTAGAAATCCAGATCATTGCGGTTGATCTTAGCTGGATCTTCACTGTTTCGCTTGATGTTTTCCTCAAAGTACCAGCTTCTGTTTTCATCAAACACCGTAAACAACAGCTTCTTCTCTTTATCTGACGTCACCTGTAACAACATCAGCTGCATTTACTACCATCTATGCATGCGTATAGTTTCAATCCTAGATGTAAAAATGGTGTATGAAACAACCTGATAGATAGCATATAATTACAAGTAACGTTATCTTTTATTTTGCATAAAATAACCAGCTGGATATATATTATATTACAAGTATATGCTAGTTTTTAACAGTAGATGGCACTCTAGGCTAGTTTTCTTGGCACTCATGGTTAGTTTTTTAACTGCAGCTCTAGGCTAGGATTTAACAGCAGACGGTGCTGTTAGATCATCATCTACTATTAAAAAATAGTCTAGAGTGCCATCTACTGTTAAAAAGTATCATAGAGCGCCATCTATTGTGCGGTCTACTGTTAATAACTAACCTAGAGCACTGTCTGCTGTTAAAATCTAGCCTAGAGCGTCATCTACTATTGAAAACTACCCTAGATCACCATCTACTGTAAAAACTAGCCTGAAGCACCGACTGCTGTTAAAAACTAGCCTGGAGCACCATCTACTATTGAAAACTACCATAGAGCGTCATCTACTGTGCTATCTACTGTTAAAAACTAGGCTAGAGTACCTTCTACTGTTAATAACTAGCCTAGAGCACTGCCTGCGATTACAAACTAGCCTAGAGCACTATCTGCTGTAACAAACTAGCCTAGAGCGCCATCTACTGTGTCATGTCCTGTTCATAACAAGCCTAAAGCACCATCTGCTGTTAAAAAGTATCACAGAGTACCATCTATTGTGCCGTCTATTGTAATAACTAGCCTAGAGCGCCGTCTGCTGTTAAAAACTACCCTAGAGCACTGTCTACTATTGAAAACTACCCTAGAGCACCATCTACTGTGCCGTCTACTGTTAAAAACTAGCCTAGAGCGCCATCTACTGTGCCATCTACTGTTAAGAACTAGCGTAGAGCGCCATCTACTGTGCCGTCTACTGTTAAGAACTAGCCTAGAGCACCGTCTGCTATTAAAAACTAGCCTAGAGCGCCATCTACTGTGCCTTCTACTGTTAATAACTAGCCTAAAGATCTGTCTGCTAACCTTAAAAACTAACCTTAAAGCACCCTCTACAATTAAAAACTACCTTAGAGCACCATCTACTGTGCCGCCTACTGTTAAAAACTAGCCTAAAGATCTGTCTGCTATTAAAAAGTAGCCTAGAGTGCCGTCTACTATTGAAAACTACCCGAAAGCACCATCTACTTTGCAATCTACAGTTAAAAACTAGCCTAGAGCACCATCTGCTATTACAAACTAGCCTAGAGATCCATCTACTATTAAACACTTGCCCAGAGCATGGATAAAATCAGCTTAGAGCTTCATCTACTATTAAAACCTAGCCAAGCCTGCTGTTTAAAACTCAAGAGGGAATAGCGATGCGTTTTGATCATCTCATAATTGATGCAGAATAAAAAAATTTCCGCCCCAACTCTATTATTACAGTCATTAATTTTCGCCTCTTCTCACCACTCTGCCTCTTTTATCCAGAGACTGGGATTTGCAGATGATCAGGGGTCCCACCAGCCCAGACGCCACGTCCCGGGCCGGATCCAGCGTACTCTGGTAAATCCGCGTCAGACATCGCGGGTCGGCATCTGTGGGTCCATCTTCAGCCGTCAGCTTCCACAGGTATGTCATAATCTCACCTGGGGGAACGGCCAGAGAACGCAGATCTACCTGTTTGTCTTCAACACACACACACACACACACACACAACACAAGAGTATTAATATAATACATGACAGGTCAATTCAACTCCAGTTCATATGAACAATTATTACTGTCAATTGAAGTCCGCAAGAAGCTTTTTCCTATTGTGACGCAGTTGCTAGAGAAAATAAATATTAAGTAAACAGTGGGCGTGGCTTGTTTTTGTCTACTGCGAGCTGATTGGATGTAGTAAAGTAGGTGTTTCATTCAGTAAGATGGGGAAAAGGGTTCGGGGAGAGTTATTACAGCCTAACACAGGGGTTCCCAAACTTTTCAGCCCGCGACCCCCAAAATGACAATGCCAGTGACTCGTGACCCCCAATATTCTCTGAGGTGGTGGTTATAAATACAGAAACCTTGTATGCAATGACGCGCACAAACACACAAATAGACCCAAGTCTATTCTTTGTTTTTTTATGTATGTCAGTGCTGTAAATGGGCTAGAAAGTTTAACCTGGTGTTACAAAATCTGCTGCATCTGACAGTATTGCTGTGTCTTTAGTATAATGTAATTACCCGAGAAGTTGCAATCCAATAGAACTAGTAACTATAAGCTACTATAGTAACTATATAGTTTATAGTAACTATAAACAACTATTTTTTTCTCTTCAGTAGGTTATTGATAAAATACAGTAAGTCTTAAGGTTTCATAAAAATTAATTGATTTTTGAAAACCCCTCGGGGGGTCCCGACCCCCACTTTGAGAACCTCTGGCCTAACAGACTCCTCCTGCTCAGCACTTCTGTTTGATGTCAAAACTGACAGCTGGAGGGGCGTGACTAACATACTTATTAAATGTAAACAAACAAATTAAATTTAGAATCATTCAACTTAATTAATTTGTTTTTAATTCAACCCTTATAAACAGTTTGCAACCAATTACCCTAAAAAAAATTTGTAAATCCAATGAGTAAGTTTTTCCAGTGTACTTAGCATATGTAGTATTGGGCAATGTAAGGTAACTACAGCCAATGGGTTAAGTTTAAGGGTGGCTTCATGCTTAATTACTAGATATTTCACTGTTATTTTAAGTACGTTTTTAAAGTAAGCTTTTAGTAGGTACACTGGATCTAAATAAGTTTGTAAATTAAGGGCTTCCGATTAACTTTTCCCAGAGGCTGGAAGGGCATCTGCTGCTCAAAAACTTGCTGGATAAGTTGGCGGTTCATTCCGCTGTGGTGACCCCGGGTTAATAAAGGGACTAAGCCGACAAGAAAATGAATGAATGAGTTACCCTTCTGTCAGAAACAGGAAAACCGCTGGTTCATTCATTCATTCAGTCGATCTCCTTCAGCTTAGTTTCTATTTCAGAGGTCGCCATAGCGGAATGAACCACCAACTATTCCAGCATATGTTTTACACAGCGGATACTCTACCAGCTGCAACCCAGCACTGGGAAACACCCATACACACTCATTCACACACACTACGGCCAATTTAGTTCATCAATTCCCCTATGGCGCATGTGTTTGGACTGTGGGGGAGCACCCGGAGGAAACCCACGCTAACACGGGGAGAACATGCAAACTCCACACAGAAACACCAACTGACCCAGCTGAGGCTCGAACCAGCGACCTTCTTACTTCTTCAGTGCTCACTACTGAGCCACCGTGGTTCATACCTTTGTTTGTTGTCTTCAGAGGCTGAACGCTGGTCAGGCCGTTTGGATAAATGTTGAATGGACGACTGGCCATATTTTTAAACACAATCTGATAGAGAGAAACAAAAGAGACAAGTTAATGACATCAGACTTTAAAGTTAGCATCAAACTCACTCTACATTTATCATACATCTTATTTTTTCATAATTAACAATTCATCAAAGTAAGATTTGCTCTAATTTCAAAGAGTAATTAACTACAGGGAAGTGAATTATTAGAAAATAATGCACAGCTAAGGTGGTGAGCTTCACTTTGCAATTTCTAATGATTATTCCGATTATATTATGTTCACCACAGTATTAGTCCGATGGTACAGTGCTGTGCAAAAGTCCTACTGTACGTTCACTGTACGCCAAAAGCGGCGAGAGCGTCAAAGGTCACTCTGGCTGCCCTGGTGACAACGCTGTCTGCCTTCAGCTCCGGCGGCGAGAGCGTCAGAATTCGCTACATTGATCTCGTATTTAAAGGAGCCGTTGCAGCATATCAGTTACATTCCTGCATAAAACATGCTTTCTAGCGTGAAAATGTTGCGCACTTCTTATCAAATTAATTTAATAATGGAAGATCAAGTTGCATCTGGTCTGGCTTTGCTTCACTTAATTATCCAATGTGTCCATATGTCTGAAATATCCTGAATCAGCAGTACTGTTTTGTACTGAGATTCCTGCTTTTTTAAAGATAAATATATAACATTAATGCACATCAGTAACTCGCCAGTTAATTATTTAATGCATGTTCCTGTAAGAAAACACTGGGAATAATTGAAAATCCGGCGACCTTAATAATTAAACCCTTGGGAACAGCTGTGGTCGGAACCAAAGTTTTCATTCTGATTGCTTCTTTATTCTGATTGCTTGCTGCCAGGGCCGGCGCGTCCATAGAGGCGACCTAGGCGGCCGCCTAGGGTGGCAGTATAGAGAGGATGGCGTCCGGAACACCCCCCTCACCACCCGCATCCTCAGTTATGTCCGCGACACCTCCCTCACTATCCGCGTCCTCAGATATATTCGCGCATAAGCGACAGAATAGAGAGGGCAGCGTCAGCAACACCTCCATCAGCACCTGCGTGTCCTCAGTTATCTCCGCGCACAGGGCGGCAGAATAGAGAGAGCAGCGTCGGCAACATCTCCCTCCCTCCCTCAGCACCCGCGCGTCCTCAGTTATATCCGCGCACAGGGCGGCAGAATAGAGGTCCGCGACACCTCACTTCATTTTCATAACCGGTCACTTTCGTTTTCACATATTGGGGTTGAGTGCGGCGTGATCGTCCTCTGCCTAGAGCGGCAGTTCAGCTTGCTCCGGCCCTGCTTGAGCCAAACCTCGTCATAGCTCGTTACCATAAAGTTAACTTGATTTCGACTCTCCTTGACACCCACACCGATGAAGATGCGCCGCGTTGCTCCTCGCCGCTTATCGCCGCCGGCTCTCATTGAATCTAAATGACTACTTTGACGCTCTCACTGCTTTCGGTGTGAACGTACGGTTAGGCCACCAGCAGCTTTGGGAGCCTAAGACTTTTGCACTTAATCTAAAGGTTATGGAGCACATGCAGGCTCATTACATTTGGGTGAACTGCAGCTTTAATATACAAACAGAAGATATAGGAAATATGCACACAATATTCAGAATAAAATTACTTTCGGAATCAAAACACTAGCATCAGTATTCTGTGTTTAACTTGACCTCTTGCACCAAGCAACAGCTTTGTATGTGCTTTAATATCAAGCATCTTTCCGCATGTTCTTCCTTGGATTTAGCATGCTCTATCTTTATTTTCCTCTCCAGATGAATATCATACTGCCTATAATATTGCCTATATTCATTCATTCATTCATTTTCTTGTCGGCTTAGTCCCTTTATTAATCCAGGGTCGCCACAGCGGAATGAACCACCAACTTATCCAGCAAGTTTTTACACAGCGGATTCCAGCTGCAACCCATCTCTGGGAAACATTCACACACACGCTCATACACTATGGACAATTTAGCCTACCCAATTCACCTGTACTGCATGTGTTTGGACTGTGGGGGAAACCGGAGCACCCGGAGGAATCCCACGCGAAGGCAGGGAGAACATGCAAACTCCACACAGAAACACCAACTGAGCCGAGGCTCGACCCAGCGACCTTCTTGCTGTGAGGCGACAGCACTACCTACTGCGCCATATTGCCTATACATATTGTATGTAATATTCAGGTCTGGACTCTGTGGGGGCCACTTCATGACTGTCATGAGCTGTTTTTCCTCTCCAGATATGATTTCATGACATTAGCAGTGTGTTTGGGATCATTATCATGCTGAAAAATTGAACTATTACGAATGAGGTGCTTTCTAGTAGGTATCACACAACGAATTTAAGCTTGTCTGTACTTTTCAGCATTCACAATCCCATCATTATTGACAACAGCTCCGGCAGAGATGCAGATCAAACCAAGACAGAAACTCCAGATTTTTCCTTCATTCTTCCATTTATGTCTCAAACAATTAGACCCAAAAAATATCCAACTAGAGCCTGTGTTTTCTGGTTGTTATATCCAGCAGTTATGTTTGGCCATGTTTGACCCAAATATGAGTCATATTTTAATAAAGAGAATGAGAAGTAATATAAACCCTTGTTAAATCAGCACATGTGATTGGCGGCCTTTTGCACAGCTCTGTAAATGACGGCAGAGTGTAATTTATGGGTGAACTATCCATTGAAGTCTACCTGAAACTTGTCTCCCACTTCCCCTCGGAGCTCGGGACCGATCAGTGTTCTCACGGTGGTTTTCTTGACGCTGAATGTCTTGTCTGTGTACTCCACGAACGCCACTTTCTTATAAACACCACCCAGACGCTGAGGGCCTTTTCTGAACCACTCGGACCCGGCTGAAGATGCAGGCCTGAAGCATGAACATCAGCGTTAGTTTCAGGTGGGATGTCCCGAACATTGATTTGTCCTGTACGTGACCAGCCTAGTCCTGTGCTGATAATGACACTTGAAGATGACATACAGTGAGGGCAGAGTTTTTAAAACATTTCTCAAGTGATATTTAATGGAGCAAGGAAATTTTTACGGTAATTCTGATAATATTTTTTCCTCTAGAGAAAGTCTTGTTTTATTTCGGCTAGAATAAAAGCAGTTTTAATTGTTTTAAAGCCATTTTAAGGTCAATATTATCAGCCCCCTTAAGCAATATTACATTGTCTCCAGAACAAACCACTGTTATACAATGACTTGCCTTACTACTTTACCCTAGTTAAGCCTTTAAATGTCACTTTAAGCTGACTACTAATATCTAGTCCAATATTGCTGTCATCATGGCAAAGAGGAAAGTAATGTCAGAGTTGTGAGGCGTACCGATCTCCGCTCTGAGCGGTATAATCCCAGTCTGTCTCCTCTGCAGAGATGTAATGGAGCCACACTTTGGGTCGGCCCTTCGCGCTGGAGCGAAGCACAGATATTGGACCTCCTTGTTTGAACACCACAGAGAACATGTTGTCTTCATCATCCTCCTCCTCATCGTCATTAGAGTGCTTGACGTTTCTCTTGTCCGGGAGGGGAAGCGGTGCGGGTTCAGGACAGTTTTCAACAGTGAAGAACGCATTCATACCAGCTGGAGAACAACACAGAGACATGCATTGGGTTTCCATCAGCCTGAGTTGATGCTCATCTTGAAGTATCACATGATAGCAACAATAAACTAAATAAAATATATATATAATAAAATATGATCATGCCTTGATTTTGAATGCTGTCATTAGGACAGTATAGTGCGAGTAAGTTTAGCGAGTCTGACCTGTCTGATGCGAGTGGATCCTGCAGGAGATCAGAAACCTCCCCGTGGCCGAGGGCTTCATGAGGGCTGTGGTGAAGGTCATGGGTGTCATCTCCACCGTCACCCGCTTGTGGTCGAACACCTTCAGCGTGTGTCCTTCAAACTGGATGCTGTGGATGTCAGGACTGGAGCCCAGACCTATGAGGTGCCAGGAGACCTGCGGACTCTTCTCACACACACTCAGACCTGAGCGAACCACAAACACAGAATTACTCATGAGAAATAAAAAGAAAAGAATCCGCTCACAGCAAAAAGGTCCCTGGTTCGAGCCTCGGCTGAGTCGGTTGGCATTTATGTGTGAGTTTGCATGTTCTCACCATGTTGGTGTGGGTTTCTTCCGGGTGCTCCGGTTTCCCCCACAGTCCAAACACATGTGCTATAGGGGAATTGGGTAGGCTAAAGTGTCTACAGTGTATGTGTGTGAATGAGTGTGTATGGGTATTTCCCAGTGATGGGTTGCAGCTGGAAGGGCATACACTGCGTAAAACATATGCTGGATAAGTTGGCGGTTCATTCCGCTGTGGCGACCTCAGATTAATAAAGGGACTAAGCCGGAAAAAAAATGAATGAATGAATGGGTCTGGATGTCAGTCAGTGTAGCAATAGTTTATATGTCGAAAATAGTTTTTTTGTTGCTTGTTCAAATGAGTTTTGGGTTTTTTTTAAAGACAACTTAGTTGTTTTATGTTCAATCCACATATATTTGCAAAAGCGATTAAGTTAACTTGATTGATTTGTGTTGGGACAACATGATGGAATTGTATGAAACTCAGCGTTTTTGTTATTAGCTGATGTAGGGCAAGTGTGCTCATGAACTCACCCGGTAATGTGGAGTTGATGTAGCCGTTGATGGTGTGGTACTGGTTTGTGCTGGAGGTTTTCTTCAGTTTTTCTGCTCGACCCACTTCCTGATACCAGCTTTTGCTCTCATCGAAGACCGAGAGAAGCAGAATGAACTCTGGCACTCTCCTCTGTCTGTCCTCGGTTAGAGCGTCTGTGAAACCGCCAGTGTTAAAGCACATTCTCAATCAACACTACATTCTTTACCTCTCGTTAAATGTACTTGTCATTGGTAATTTACTTCCCGATGGATATATTAGCAGAATCAATCCTCCTTATAGCTGTCATCTTATATATTTCTAAATGTTATATGTCTTCAAACATGGCAAAGTTATGCGCCCTCCTGTCATTTTTTTTTTTTATTCCTTTCTGAATATTTCCGTTTTGAAAATTCTGTTTAACAGAGCAATGACATTTGTTTACAGTATTTCCTATTATTTTTTTCTTTTTCTTCTATGCTGAATGATTTTGGCAGTGTAGAAAGTAAAAACAAAAAAAAAATAACTTTTCAACTTGTTTTTGGAGGAGTCTGCGTCACCATATGGGGCGTAAGAACAGGACGTTTGTTTGGATATAACTAAATTTTCTGACCACACTTCATTATTATTGCTCATTTATTCCTTTGCTGGAGATTAGAGCTGAATTTAGAAATAGTTTTAAAGCAAATCTTTGCGCTTAACAAAGGAGATTAAATATGTGGGCTAATGGATGTGTTCAGTGGAGTGAGTTTCCACCGTTTCCTCACTACACCAAAGTAAAGGAGTAAAGTAAAGGAATAAAGTAAAGAGGCTGGATGGAGGAGGCTCATTCTTTATCCTCGCGCTGCAGATGCTCTGTTTAACTGTTTTCTCACTAGTAAAGCATTGTTTTTACTCTTACAAAGTCGCCATATAAATAGCAAATGCGCCATGGAGCGATGCAACTGACTCTTAAAAGAAATGAGAGATGAGACTCTGATTGGTTTAATGCAGGTTATTCTCAAAACACAGCCAGAACTCATTAAGAGAATAAGCACAGCCCTGTTAAACCATACGCAGAGCGTATTTATCCATCCTTAAAATAGCAAAAGTGGATTCGGACACTGCCTTAAAGGTGCAGTAGGTGATCTTCCACAATGCTAACAGCTTAGCAAAAATCTCTGAATCACAGCCCCTCCCCTGCCGTCTAGAGCCACGCCTCCTGAAACACGAGCACCGCAAAAGAACCCTCTCTCATGTGTTAAAAGCGACTAGTGCTTGTTCTGCAGCGTGCAAGCAAAACTGACATGCTATTTCAGAGCGAATATTTAGAGTTGCATGGTAAACAATACAGGGAGAGACTAGGCGGAATAGCGCTATTTACTTGTGTTCTGTTGTTAAACTAATTAAATCCACATCATTGAGCTGTAATAGGTCCCTTATGAAACTGAAAATAGTCTTATCAATCTTTTATTGAAAGATTTTAGTCGCTGAACAACACTTCGGTGAAGATATAACCCATTTGTAACAACAACATCTAACATTACAAAAACAGTTTAAAACATGAACATGACCTGTCTAAGAGAAATCCTTCAGCCTTTGTCATCCTTTCTCCAGCGTGCAAAGGTAACTCCAATATTGATTCAGGTTTTTAAAAAGTTTTGATTCAGCAGGTTTTCACCGATCGCGCGCGCATGCTTTCTCTCGTGAACGCGCGACGTTCAGCTGAGATGCGTACAAACGACTGCGCAGTTGTTCAAATCTGCATTTGCTGACAGACAGATTGGGCTACTTATCGGAATTATGAGAGATGTGGGTCCGACTTTATTTAATTGGATGAACTTTTTTTAGTTTTATGCCTTACCTAAAATATAAAAATACATATAAATACATTTAGATCATTTATTACTGAATACAATCACCTACTACAGCTTTAATGCTTTTGCTTTAGACTTTGCGCCTAGATCATAAAATAAAAGGTTATTGCACACTGAATCCTAAAGTTTCAATCGTAGTTTTTGCACATTAAAAAATAAATTCGACCTCATTTTGTGTCAATCGTATTGACACACTGCCCTCAAACGTCCATCCTTCATTAAAAAACTAGAACCGGGTTTGATTTTCTTTCGGAAAATGCGGAAAAATCGCTTTGAGAGGTGTTTTGACACTTCAGAGCCACCATACAAGCAAACGGCAAAATCGATTGGATTTGCTCCTCAGTGTTTGGACTTTCAGCAGTGAAAATTAAACCACACTGAACTTCAGCTCTGAAAACTGGCCTGACACAGTTTCAATTTACTAGATCTTCTGTGTTCAGCTGCTTTGATACAATCTACATTGTAAAAGTGCTACAGAAGTAAAGACGAACAGAATGGAAGATGCAAAAGCAATGCAAAAGTAACGTATCGCTTTACTTACAAAACTAAGTAACACAACTAGTTACTTTTTGGGGGCGTAACTCAATATTGTAATGCGCTACTTTCAGAAGTAACTTTCCCCAACACTGCTTATTTTCCCCGCTGTATATCAGAGAGAGAAGCACCTGTCTTGCAGATGAGCAGTGCGCCGATGAGTCCGCTGTTGAAGTCTCGAATGATGTCCACCTGTGATGAGTAGATGTAGGTCAGGCAGTCTGGGTCAGATGTGGTCGGCCCAGAGTTTGGAGAAATGTCCCACACGTATCGATAGTAGCCACCAGGGGGCACCGAGTCATCCGCACGCTCCTGAAAAGAGCTGGAGTCCTCATATCCCGCGCCTGAAAAGCAGAAGGATGTTGAGCTATATCTGTACACATTACGGGCTTTTAAAGCCAATCAGGATGTTGCTTTACTCTCAGGATGTTGCTTTCAGGTTTGTGGGTAAGCACAGACTTACTAAATGCTGGGGTAAATGGGAAATCACATGCGCTTTAAAGGATAGGAACTCTCAAAAGTAAAAAATCTGCCATTTAGTCATCTTGCTTGTTTCTTTTTTTCTGTTCAAGCCCTGGCTGGGTCAGTAGGTGTGTCTGTGTGGAGTTTGCATGTTCTCCCTGTGTTGGCGTGGGTTTCCTCCGGGTGCTCTGGTTTCCCCCACAGTCCAAACACATGCGCTATAGGGGAATTGATGAACTAAACTGGATGTAGTGTATGAGTGTGTGTGAATGAGTGCGGCTGGAAGGGCATCTGCTAAATGAAACATATGCTGGAAGAGTTGGTGGTTCATTCCGCTGTGTTGATCCCTTGATAAATAAGGGACTAAGCTGAAGGAAAATTAATAAATGCATTATTATTACCTTCTGATTGTTTCCAGTAGGGAATGCCGATGGGAGATATACTGAAGGATTGGGATGCAAAGTTTTTGAAGTGCACCACAACCCTGTCGTTCACCACTGTTCTGATAGTCGGGCCTTGAATGCCTGAAACACAAGCAATAATTAATAAACTCATCCACACTGTAAAATCGTCTGTTAATGAACAGTTTTCTGTGTGTTTAAGGTTGTGAATTGCATTATGGGATGTTGATCTCTGCTCTGTCCACTTTTGATGTTGAAAATTCAACTCTTTTATTGACATTTTAGTCATTTAAATTAATATAATGTATAAGCAATTATAATATTTAGAGATATGAGTCTGTGAAATAACAGAGAATGTGCTGCAGTTTATTACAAGGTTTCTGTAGCATCACATACATCACCAACCCAGACAATCTGGACACTATTACACATGCTCATAAGAGGCACTTTTCAAGGTTAAAAGTTGTTGCAAAATTGATCAAGATCCCATAATGCAGAAATAAATGGGGGAAAATAAAAACAGGACTGACAAAATACTGTAAACTGCTAATTTACGGGTATATTTACAGTGTAGACATTCTTACAGAGACAGTTCACACCAAAATTAAAATCCTGTCATCATCGGGTTCATCGTTGTAACTATTGTTTTTAGGAAAGTGTTTTCATCCTAAGTTTATTACTATTGCTGTACTTTTATCAAAAATATGGGGTTTTTTTCAACTTCAATTGAATCATTTAGTATTTTAATTTTTGTATTATGTTCGATTTAGTGCTTTGGCTATAAGAAAAGCACATTGCATTGCTATCAAATGCTAATTAAATGCATTGCTATCATTCATTCATTTTCTTGTCGGCTTAGTCCCTTTATTAATCCGGGGTCGCCACAGCGGAATGAACCGCCAACTTATCCAGCAAGTTTTTACGCAGCGGATGCCCTTCCAGCCGCAACCCATCTCTGGGAAAGCATTGCTATCATTTACTTGTTTAATGTGCACAATGCATTCAGAATGTGTGTACTAATTTCAATAATTTATATAGCAATCATGACTTTTATACACTGTATTGGAGCTGTAAACATATCTGCATTTAATGCCGTTTTTTAAATAAAATGAAATAAAAATATTGCATTTTTGTGGGGGTTTATATCAAATTTTTAATTACAAAACAAAATACAAAGAATATCAGTATCGCTTTTTATTTATTATTATTTTTAAAATATATTTATACATCAAATTATAATACATTTATATTTTTTATTATATTATTATTTTTTATTGATTTACAAATTGGTTTTTTAAAAATAATTTAGTTTGAAATTTATAAAAACAAAAAATTTATTATAGAATTAGCAACATTAACCAGATTAGATTACAGTTCAATTAAACTTCTTTATTTATAGCTCATAAACAGACTTACAAAACCTACATATTTATTTTAAAAACACTTTACAAAAATGTTAGTAATATATTTACTAACGAGAACTAATAATGAACAATACATGTATGTTTTTTATTTTCTTTTATTTACTAATGCATCAAATATACAACAAACAATAGTCAATGCACTGGGAGTTAAAATGAACTTTATTTTCACTAAAACTAACAAAGATTAATAAATAATAGATGTGTTCTGCATTGTTTGTTTGTGCTGGTATGTTAACTAACATTGTAAACCTGATTGTAAACAGCTGTGTGACAATTTACATGTATTTATAATGGCACAAGGGTCCATAAACCATTGCATTTTGGGAGAACTATCTCTATGTTCAGGGTGTCGGCGGGGATTTAAAAACTATTAAAAGTTGATAAATCAATCTAGAGGAATTTAAGACCTTTAAAAAGTCTTAAATGCTATTTTGCAAGGTTTTCAATTTGATATTTGTGCTGATTATGCAGTGTATGGTTGTATGCTAAAGTTTGCCTGAATTAAATCTGCGAATATCAGGATGCCCAAATCTAGATTTGACAACATGCTGCTTTTTTACTACAGTAACCAATGCAACGTCGTTATTTCCGCAGTTCTAGAGGCGCCATCCTGCTGAATTAACTAGATTTCATTGATTTTTATTCAGTATATGAATCCTGTTTTAGTTTTGGATTAGTTTCTTTCATTAATATTTAGTAAATATACTGTAAGCTAAAATATCACCAGTGTTTCTGCTTAAAAAGTGGTTATAAGGTCTTAAAATGTATGGTAAGAGTCTTAAAAGAGGTCTTAAAAGGTATTGAGTTTCTCTCTTTAATATATAATGTGTACTGCATATATATTTGAATAAGTTATACTGACCAGCCCATGGAGGTTTTGACTTGGGTGTAGTGAAAGTGGAATCGGTGTACTCCGTATATACAGCCTTGGTGTACTTCTGGACACCAGATGCAAACTTCCTGTAAGAAATTAATAAGCTGTCATTATTAGCTATGTTTATTACATAATGCAATGCAACAATGCAATGCTAAATGTTAATTATGTGACCATGGAGAACAAAAAAAGCTGGATCAATAAATAAGACTAAATAATATCTGAAACTCTGGAATTTGGAAAAATTAGTTTGATGCATTTACAGTTTAGGAAATTGAATAAATCTCCTAATTAAACAGGATCTGTACTTAATAATTGAATCATTTTTGGCATAAAAAGAAAAAATCATTAATTATTTTGACAATACAGCCTATGTTGGCTATTCAATTAATCTCAGTTCAGTCCAGGCTTATTTTTGTTGTGGTTTTCCACAAGAGTTATTGTTCCAAAGCAGAAGCACATAATAATATTGACTCGCTCACCTCTGGTTTGCGGCTGGATCTGCTGTGTCTGTAAACACATACTCCCATTTAGTCTCGACCGCTGCGATGAAGAACTCTAAAGTTTTAGCCGACACACACGAATACTCCTGACACGCGGAGAGGAGGAGGAGGAACAGAAGAGTCTTCATCACACACACACAAACACACGCTGACTGAATGACATGCTGAGCGGCTGCACGACTCATTTAACTGATGAGGGAGGAGCCAGCGAGAGACACGAACACACACACACAATTCTAGATTGCTGTAAATGCATCTGAAAATGTTGATTATTTAATATAATCTGTATTATTATTAGATATTATTATTAATACTTTTATAAATTAATTTATTTTCATCACAATCACTGTAATTGTTTTACATGTAAACATCGCAAATGCTTTGGCATTACATCTGTTATGTTGATAAATCAAATGTGTATTGAATTTATACAAAGAGAGATTAAAAATTGTATTTTTATTCCAAAATTAACAGTCAAAACATCAACATTATTACCAGCTGAAAAGGATAAAAGCCATTTTTAATCCAACAAAGCATGTCAACAAAAGATTGCCATTTGTTTGCTAATTTATAATAAACAGAGTACAATCCGAGTAATATAGAGTCTATAGACTTATTTTGATTAGTTATTCTGAATATATATTGTATGATTCTTTTTTATTATTATTATTATTAATTGTTGTTGTTTTTATAGCTATTTTTGTTTTATTATTATTATTATTATTTATTTAAATTGTCTTTTTTTTTTTTTTTTGCTATGAATGTTTTGGGGCGTCACGGTGGCGCAGTGGGTAGCACGATCGCCTCACAGCAAAAAGGTCACTGGTTCGAGTCCCGACTGGGTCAGTTGGTGTTTCTGTGTAGAGTTTGCATGTTCTCCCCGTGTTTTAATTTGGGTTTCCTCCGGGTGCTCCGGTTTCCCCCACATTGCAAACACATGCGCTATAGGGGAACTGATCAACTAAATTGGCTGTCGTGAGTGTGTGTGTAAATGAGTGTGTATGGGTGTTTCCCAGTACTGGGTTGCAACTGGAACCCAGGGCATCTGCTGTATAAAATACATGCTGGAATAGTTGGCGATTCATTCTGCTGTGGCGATCCCTGAATAATAAAGGGACTAAGCTGAAAAGAAAATGAATGAATGACTGTGAGATATGTACCAGTGAAGAGAAGTGAGTCAGCTAAACCACTCCAGATAATCATGAGTAATAAAGAGTGTTTGAGTCATATAGAAAGAATGATGTGAGTGGGAAAGGATGCAGGTTTGCTGTCAGCACCAATTCTTAAAATCTTTCTGTACATGTACAGAAGTAGTATATGTATAAGAATGAAGAAGTATATGCTTTTTAAAGGGACAGTTCTCCCAAAAACGTTAATTCAGTCATCATTCATTCATCCTCTACTTGTTCCAAACCTGTTTGAGTTTCTTTCTGCTGGTGAACACAAAGAAAAACAACCAAGTTTTTGTGGACGTTTTTTTTCCTACTATGGGTGTCAATGGCTGTTTTTTTTCCAGCATTCTTCAGAATATCTTGTTCCGTGTTCAACATATATTTTTTTAAGTTTAGAACCACTTGAGCATGATTAAATGGAAATTAATAGAGGCTTTCAATTTTTTGGGTGTACTGTCCCCTTAAGAACGCAAAAAGACATAATGTGTAGACATAACTATAGTAATTGATCTGTTGTGGTGATTCTACAGTTGCTATGGTAACACAACTACCATTGTAATTGATCTGTTGTGGTGATTCTACGGTTGCTATGGTGACACAACTACTGTAGTGATTGATCTGTTTTGGTGATTCTACAGTTGCTATGGTGACACGACAACTATAGTAATTGATCTGTTGTGGTGATTCTACAGTTGCTATGGTGACACGACAACTATAGTAATTGATCTGTTTTGGTGATTTTACAGTTGCTATGGTAACACAACAACTATAGTAATTGATCTGTTGTGGTGATTCAACAGTTGCTATGGTAACACGACAACTGTAGTAAAAAACTAATAAAACTACAGGGTATAGTACAAAACAAAAACAATTTACTGTTGTAAACACTAAAGTATACTACAGTTTATGTATTACAGTTTATCAGTACAGCATTCATTAACAAAGAGGTGTAAATACAATATTGTTTACACTATAATACACTTAGCTATTGTATGTTTCAAAAAGAGCGGTTCATTCCACTGTGGTGACTCCTGAGAAATAAAGTCTAAGCCGATTATTTATTTTGGGGATATTGTTGTAGGTTTTGTAATTGCTGTGCATGTGTAGTTCTAGTTCTTTTGATCCAGTTTCCCTTTGTTCTCAGTTTCTCTCCACTAATGAGTTGGCCGGCCATTCTGTGCTGATAGATGAGGGTAAACAAACCTGGTCTTTGTAGGAGTCTCGAACCCGGGGCTTGGGCTCCAGTGTGAAGCTGCTATGAGGTGAGAAACGCTTAGAGAAGTACAGTAATAAAGCTTATACACACATCACAAAAGTAACTGACATCGGTATTATAAGGCTTCCCCTGAATATAGATTTGGAACTTCATTTATTTTCGGCTGTTGTTTATTGATTTGGACCTTCATGTACAGTGCTCAGCATAAACGAGTTCACCCCTCACAGATCTCTCTCTTTTAAATCCACTTAGTTTTTTATAGGATGTTTTACAATTATAGATTTGTGCATATACATTAGATTAGTCATACCAAAAACAAAAATGGATCTAATCTAAAAAAAAAAATTAAAAATTCAAGATCATGGTGCAAAAATTAGTGCACCAAAATTATGATGTTAGCGAAAAATATTAAATAAAATTTTTGTATAAAGGAAAAATCAAGCAAAACAATATTACATTTTGTTTAAATATTGTAGTTTGTACAATTGTTTTGGAATACCTCATTTGAATTTAAGTGTATTATCTTTATATTCCTTAAGATGTTAAGTGACCAAACTTTTTTTTCAATGATGATGAATATGTAAATACTGGTGTTAAAAATTATCTAATGAATATAAATATGTATTAAATAGTTTACATGCACTGAGAAAATTGATAGAAATATTAATTTTCAAAACAGGGTGTACTCATTTATGTATGTACAGAGGGTGAAATAAATATTGAACACGTCAGAAAACATATTTATAAAGGTGTTGTTGACTCGGAATGTTCAGCAGATGTCAGTATCAATTAAAAGTATCCCATGCATACAAATAAAACAAAACTAAAATAGTTTGGAAATTAAGTTATATGTAGCCTAAAAGCACTGAACATATGAAGAAAGGAAGTTGTAAAAAGGCACTGAAGGCCCAGACAGCACCTGAAAACTCTCAGTAGTTATTCACCACTAATGAATATCAGTTGCTCCAGTCCGACGCATGTATTACCAGGACACGAAGATGAAACCAGGATCCATACTTGGGTAAAATATGGACAAACACAACTGCTAAAGCGTTGTTTTCAATTAGATTTTTACTCAGTGGATGATCTCTTTATATTTGACCAAATGTTAGGTTAAAACAACCCAACCCAAGTACTATTTTGTAAATAATGGTAAGCAATTCACTTATTTTATCTAATGTTTGGTTAAAACAACCCAACCCAAGTACTATTTGGTCAATAATAGTACTCATATACTACTCGGTATGGGATTTTCTGCTAAATTGTGTTATTACCTTAAAAGATGTGAATAAACACTGACTGGCTGCTGAGCGGATCACCATAGCTGCTGAAAGCGCGGATAGATACTAGCGGAGGGATATCGTTATTCAAAATTGCGCGGGAGAGTAAACACAAACGGCGCATTTTCACTAAATCCAAACAAAGACTATGAAAGGACTTGCTCTAACTAGAGTTTTTGCATGTAGTTTATAAAATACAAACCTCCCAATGCCTTTCGTTAGGACGAGTATCTGGGTAGGTTTCCAGGAAATCATCTTCTTTGTTTATTCTTGTGTAAATGATGAGGAAACCATGGCTTGCAGCATCAATAACTTACCCAGGATTAGCCACAAAAGCAGAAGACTTTCAACATTTACCACAGGTTTTCATCCATAAATCATCACCACAACGTATTTGCTCGTCTAGTTATGCATTTAAGTTATAAAACACGACATAACTGCATTTATACGAGAATTTAGGGTTTAATTTCTGTTTCTTTAGTGTGGTGGGCGTTGTTTTGTCAAGAACTCGGCCAAGATCAGCCGCAATAGAAGACTTCATACATCTGCAGGTACAACTAATATTGAATCTTTGCACATCAGCAAGAGATATGAGGTAATAGTGCCACCGTGTGGACATTAAAAAGTCACATAAACATTGTAAAACTGCAACGTTTGCGTGGTTTCTCGCTTAATTAACAAGCGTAAACCCATATTTATAGATGGGATACAGCTGCGGATACTCACATTAATATAGCATCATTTTTGTAATACTGTACAACAATTATATATTTTCCCAGAGATGGGTTGCGGCTGGAAGGGCATCCGCTGCGTAAAAAGTTGCTGGACAAGTTGGCGGTTCATTCCGCTGTGGCGACCCCAGATTAATAAAGGGACTAAGCCGACAAGAAAATGAATGAATGAATAATTATATATTTTTTACATTACTGTGAGGAGCAGGTTTATGGTTGGTTAAGGCTATACGTTAATAAAGTATAATTTAATGGGTAATTTAATAAATGATATTAACTAAAACCGGCCGCAGCTGTATCCCTTCTAGCAAGGACAGGCAATAATAAAGCAAAGTTTGTCTAAAATCTCAATCTTTCCTGTAGTTTTCAGGAATTTGATTACATGTATTTTGCAAATTCCTCAATTATTCCTACATTGCATTAATTGTTTAATTTCTTGGATGTAAATATAGTAATAAGGTCATGATAGCATCAATTATAAAAATGCTTTTCTTTTCTGATCAAGTTTTAATCTAGGAGGTCTTCAAAAACTGATGCTAGACCTGTCATTTCCATTGCTATTGCTTGGTTTGGTTGGAAAATATGGTAGGGACCACCAAACCTCATTTACAAGGTACTTTGTTTTGGAAATTAAGAATTAAACATCGTCTGAAAGTTGATCAAAAAGCTTTCTATTGAGGTTTGTTAGGATTGTAAAACATTTGTTCGAGATGCATCTTTTTGAAACTCTAGAATCTGAGGGTACAAAAAAAATCTAAATATATAGGAAAATCTGCTTTAAATATAGCCAAAGTAAGTTCTTAGCAATGCATGTTATTAATCAAATATTGAGTATTGATATTTTCCCCTCCAGTGTTTTTGTAAAACTGGAAACATGTCAACACATACGCTTTAATACAATGAATTTCAATGCAAAGAATGATGGGACACAAATATAAATAAAACATCTCATTTGTATTTTAATTCACCAAAAATGACAACATTTGAACACAGAACGACTGAATTCAGTGCCTTAAGCAGTCATACATCATTTACATTTTCCTAAAAACATTGATTTATTTTCATGGGTTTCATGTTTTATTTTCATAAAAAGTTTTAAAAGAATAAAAAAAGGCAAAAAACCCTTCTTAATTTCAGAAAGTCCAGTTATAAAAATATAAAAAAACTAAACAAAACTAGATTTCTCTTAAAATCCAGCTCTCCATACAAAATATGAAACATTCAAATGCTGACTAACAAGCATATGAACCCATGATCCAGACAGTGTGGACAGAGCATGCATTCATGTTAAGTCACTATTATTATGATTATTTCATCAGTTTTTCCTCAGGGGGAGATCAAGTCTACTCCATCTGTTATGTGCTGTTGAGTCCATGATCTTCCTCATTACTGAGCTGCTTCTCCTTGGATGACTTCTTTTTCTGGACGATAAAAGACCAATAAAAGTCATTTCATCACAGAACAATCACAGTGAATTCTTAAATAAATAAATAAATATAAAAGTAAACGATCAGCGCAATTGCATTAAAACATACAGAAAATGTGAAATATTTGGAATGTTTAGACAATGTAAAAAGGTTTGTGTTTTATGTTGATCAGATTTTATACCGCAATACATTTATGGATCACATTAGTTTTATTTTATTCACATGTCCAAACTGAGCAAAAATGTGTAATTTTGGAAATCCTGATACTCATTAATATCTTTATAACAGTATATATTATACTTACTTACTCCCAGGGCCGTTTTTATCGTAGTTGATATTTAGCCACACCATGTTAGTGTTGTGTAACATCTCATTTTTTATTAAGTGGGTCATTAGCTCAACCCACCACCTGGAGGACCAGGACATAGTATACACACTCATACACAACAGACAATTTAGTTTACCCAATTCCCCTATAGCACATGTGTTTGGACTGTGGGGGAACACGGCAACCCACGGGGAGAACATGCAAACTCCACATAGAAATCCCAACTGACCCAGTCGGGGCTCAAACCAGTGACCTTCTTGCTGTGAGGCGACAGTGCTGACCACTGCACCATCCAATATATTAAACTAATTGCATAAAAAGATATAAATATCCCCAATCTCTATATACCTTCAGTAATTTCTTAGTTAGATTATATAAAGATGCTTAATTAGCCTGAGATGATCATTCACCGGTGAGGAACAGAGAATGTAAAGGGTCTGGAAATAAACCTTCCTCAACTCCTTTCTAATATTTTTGTTTCTAAATTGTATAATCTTTTTAAAACATTATGCATGTTTAATTAAGTCAACTTAACTCGTTTCACTACAAAATGTATTTATCATCACCCCATCAGCCAATCACTCTGTGCATAGTTAATGAACATGATGACATCATCAAAAGCATCATGCTCAACCCCTCCCTCACGCTCAGCTTAAGACTTTTCTCTATTCCCCAGTAAAGGTTTGTCTCAGCAGATTTGTGAATAGGTTTTATAGATCTACATTATATTATGTTTGGATTTATTTTTATATTTAGGGGAACGCTTAATGGTACGATAAAATGTTTTGTGAATACAAGTCCTGTTCTGTGCATGAGCAGATCTATTTCTCCAAGTGTATTTGTGAATGTTAACAGTGCAATAATACCTTTTTGGGAATCTGCACCTCCTCAGGCGGAGCAGATACAGGAGATGCATCATCTTCCTCTGCTGCTTCCCTCTCCTTCCCTTTCTTCTTCTCTGTGAATTAGTTCAGGATTATTATTTCAGCAAGCACACCACAATGCGATGCAATTAAAGGAGCACTCCGCTTTTTTTTCATAAATAGGCTATAGTTAAACTGTGGAGTTTTAGCATTGTTGAATTCATTCAGCTGATTTCTGGGCATGGCGGACGCACTTTTAGCTTAGCTTAGCATAGATCACTGAATCAGATTAGACCGTTAGCATCTCATTTAAAATGTAGCAGCAAAAAATGGTAAGGCAGCAAAGTTCTTAATTATTACGGAGGAGTGAGAGTATAGTTTCTTAAATAACTTTTCATTTTCCGTCAGAAGAGTCGAGCTTTAAATGCGAAAACTCTTTAGTCATTTTTGAAGGAGATGCTAATGGTCTAATCTGATTCAATGATCTATGCTAAACTAAGCTAAAAGTGCTCCTGCCAGAATTGGAGATTAGCTGATTAGTTAAACTCACCCGTTTAACTCTAAAGACGCTGTAAAATGAGCCAATTTTATTTAAGTTTTCTTATAAGACAATAGAGAAAATAATAAGATCTTCAGTGCTTCCCACCAATAATATCCAGCTGCAGGCCCGCAGAACCACACACGTTTCACACATACAATCTAGGCAAACCATATATTGTTTCGACAGATGTTAAAGTTATTATACTTCCTGGACATCGTCATCGTTATATTTTGATATATATGGTTAATAAACATTCCACACAATGAACAATATTGTTTACTTTATTTCACAAATACTGTGATGGAGACGGGCGGATGGGGAGTGTTGTTTCCGATCGCCATTCAGTATAATAGACTGAACAGTTTTCTATCAGTCATCATCGATGATCAGTCATTATTATCTGTCAGAGTTATTTTAGCAGATACTCGTTTGCTAAACGATCTAAATTGTACAGGTTTAATTATATAACGGGTTCATTTATAATGAAGGAAATAATAGCAAGTTAATAGCAGCAATAATACATTTTATATGTAATACAAATCTTTTTACATGTAATAAATGTATAACACTATATTAATACTTTACTTAAGCGATTAAATAGTGTGTATTTGCTTAATTTTCTAATAACTTTTTAGTTAATGATTTCCCACTTTTAATACTGTAGTAAGTTAAAGTAAGCAATATATTGTTTTTTAACCAAAATTTATCAATAGAAACAAATTAACTATTAATAATTAATTAATTAAAAATAAATAATAGTAAGTATATATGTATATAACTAACAGTTGTGAAAGTTTAGTAGAAGATAGTGGTTTATAATCAGATATATATATATATATATATATATATATATATATATATATATATATATATATATATATATATATATCAGTTAAGATAATCAACTTATAGCTATATTATTAATTGTTTAAATGATTAACTACTGAAATTCCTTTTAATGTGACACATTATTGTTTGCTTTTTATATTTTACAACAAAGGAATTTTAACCAAGTATGATAATATTAAGATTCTGAATTAGTTTATTACACTTAATCCTACAATTAGACAGTCTATTATGTTTTCTTTGTGTATGTGGACGTGTGAATAAAGTCATAAGTGTCTTTAACCAATTATTTTTATTTACATAATTTGAGTTCAGAAACTGCAGAGGTGTTAAAATGATCGTTGCGATATAATGCATATCAGTGTATTTAGTACTACATTTAGAAAATATTTTCTTTATTTTTTTAATCGGTGTAAAGAATAACTGGATGTTTACACAAGCATTTTGATATTGGTAAAGGCGTCTGCAACTTTTGTGAAGCATCAAATCACCGTCATATTAACTGTCAAAACATGTTCATGACTGCATGTATTATTGCTTTTTAAAAGTCACATATTGTGCATTTCTATTATACACAAATTGTTCTAAAGCAATCTAAAAAGTTCATATCAATAAGTTTTCTCTTTGCACCACCAGGTGGCAGTCTCTGTACTTTCATTTCAGGGGTGCAGATTGCATACGTTTTATTAATATGTATAACTTTATTTATTTTGTTAATAACTATAACTTTATATATTCAGTTAAAAATAGTTACTATTTTCCCAAGTGTATAAAACTATACTGTAAGAGAATATCAGCATTCGGCACACACTTTCAGTATTTTCTTTGCATGAACTGAGCCGATCTAATCCTGTTTATATGAATTGAGCCTGCTGCCGAGCAGGTTTGATCCAGCAGAACTGTTGCTATGACAACAACTCTCGGATCAGCTTTGAAGAACGAAACGATCCTGGATCGTGTCAAACAGTCAACATCCAAATCCAGCTAACTGAGTAATCCACGTACAAAGAACGGACCCCTGATCTTTAATTACTCACTTTTTTTCTTCGGATTGACTAATGCAGGAACAGATGCGGCTTCTTCTTCTTCTTCTTCTGGAGTCTGAAGAGCAGGCTCTGCATCTTCATCCTCTTTGACTTTCTTCTTCTTTTTCTTCTTCTTGGGCTCAGCCTCCTCCTCGTCCTGCTCTTCCTCCACTGCGGCTTCTTCTTCTTCTATTTTGTGTTTTTTCTTTTTTGTTGTTTTGACCTCTTGACTAGAGGTGTCCTCATTTCCATCTGGAGATATCTCATTCTGGATCTCCACACCATCAGCAGCTGTCTTGCTCCTCTTCTTCTTCTTCTTCGAGGAGTTGTTAGTAGAGTCCGACTGCAGCACATCTGCATCTGTTTTTGTCCTTTTAAGCTGTGTTTCCAGCTCACCGGGATCTTCAGAGCTTTTCACTTTCTTGGCTTTAGCTGTTTTAGATGGCGTTTCAGATTGGACTGGTTCTTCAAGCTCTTCATTGGCCATCAGTTCATCTTTTTTACATGAGGAATCTGCGGATTCAATCACAGACGAAACATCCGTTTTCAGCGTCTCATCAACATTTTTAGACTTCTTGCTTTTCTTCACTTTCCTTGAAAGCGTCTCTGATTGCTCAGCGTTGGTTTCTTCACTGAGTGCTTTGCTTGAACCATTCGTACCCTCTTTAATATCTAAGCTGGTTTCAGCATCTCCAGCTTCAGGCTGGCTTTTCTTCTTCTTATGTTTTTTAGACGGAGTCTCGACAATGCTCGGTGTTTCTGACGTGCCATTTTCAGTCTGAGCTATTTTAGGGCTCTCACACTGCTCTGAATCACTATCAGATAATTTAAAATGAACTTTTTTAGGACTCTTAATCCCTTCTGAGTCTGATCCTCCAGATACATTCGTTTTATTTTGTACTGAATGTGCTGCCTCGGCCACGTCAATCCCTGATACACTACTATTAAGCTTTTTTACAGTCTTTTTGGGTGGTGTTTTAACTTGGGAAATGACTGCAGCGTCTTCGCTCTTAGACTCGTCTGACTGAGGTGTAGATGCTGCAGGAACGTCCTCAGGTTTGGCTGTGTTGTTGTTTTTTACTGGTGTACTTGACTTTCCCTTATTGGCTGGTTTTGGGTCTTTTTTGGCCTTTGCTGGCTGTCTCGGCTTTCTCTTTGCTGTGGATTTCCTAGTCGTTGAGACAACAGATTCATCCAGTATTGAGAGAACGTCCATCTTGGCTCTATCAGCATCTGGGGATGACAGGCAAGCTTTAATAATCATATTATGTGTGATTAAAAACATGGAAAAATATGAATAGCCTCAAAACGAAAGGGAAATACACATGTATACACTACAAAAACTTTTCTTAGCCATAGTTTGTGTCTTGTTTCTAGTCCAAATATCTACAAATTCTTAAATCAAGAAGCATTTTCTAGACAACCAAAAATCTTTTTTTTGAGAAATGTCGAGTCAAAATAAAGTGAGTTTTTTACTTAAAGCAAGCTAAATAATCTTTATTACTTTACTCATTCCACTGTCGGATTATTTTGCTTGTTGTAAGGAAAAACTCACCTAATTTTGCCCAATTATTTCGTAAAACAAGACTATGGGCTCTATTTTGACGGTCCATGCGCAGAGCGCAAAACGCAGGGCGCAAATGTTTTCAGGGCGTGTCAGAACGCATTTTTGCTAATTTACGGACGGGAAAATCCGCTTTGCGCCGCAGCGCATGGTCTAAAAGTGTTGAGTTAGCGTAAATTAGCGTAAAAATATCGTAAATTCGCTATTTACAGGGCGCAAAGTAAGACTAAGTGGAAAAACTGAGCATTTCACAAACAAACAGTTAACAGTTTTTTAACAGAAAACAGTTAAACAGAGCATCTACTGCGTGAGAATGAGAGATAATGGATCTACTTTCACATTCGCTCTTGGATAGGGAAACCTTTACGCACAGACATCAATTAGTCTATAAATAATTAATTGCGTTTGTTAAGCGCAAAGATTCCTTTCAAAACTATTTCTAAATTCAGTTCTAATTTCCAGCAAATTAATAAATGAACAACAATAACAAAATGTGCTTAAAAACCTGAGTTATATCCTAAAACACATGCTGTGCCCCATATGGTCTAAAACCTGACAGGTGGGCAAATCTAAGCTTGTTTTTAATAAAACAAATATAAATATGGATATAATAAATAATACTGCTAATAATAATAACATTATACAAAAGCAGATTGTTATGAATGAACTGAAAAAGCCTCCCGAGATGAAGAAGACATGAAAGCAGTGGTTTTTCATATTTATGTAGGCTAGAAAATAATATGTTTTGTAATATTTTAATCCTTTATATTTATATTCTATATCTATTCTTATTATATCCTATATATATCCTTAATATTTGAATGTTTTCATATGTAAAGATATTTGCCTATTGCTCTCTTGTGTGTATTAAGCAGTGTGTAAGCGAGGTGCAACTCTGCGCTGGAGTTTAGACCGGGTTTGTTTTGGTCTAATGAAAAATCTATTATAGTTTCTCAAAATAGCAACGCGCCAGCGGTCCGCCTCAGAACGCTTTCCTTTTTAGACCAGAACGCCTATGGGCGCACATATGAGCGCTAATGCATTTGCTATTTAAACAGTGTAGCGCAACGCCTCAAAACCACTCTTGCGCCAAGCTGAAACTACCAAACAAGTATTGCGCCGCGTCTTGCGCCACACTGCACCGTGTGTATGATAGGGCCCAATATCTTTTGCCTGTATAGAAAATGCTTCTTGGTTACATTTTTGGGTAAACTGTCTCTTTAATATAAAGCATGACCATCAGGTGTTGCCCAGAAATTTACCAATAGTCTTGATTGTATTAATAAATCAGTAAAAATTTTCTTCATTAAAGTTACAAGTGTTATGTTATTGTGCCTGAATGCTTTACACTTTCTTGAAATGCCTTTTAAAAACACATGCACATGATAAAGTTCCACTCTGTTATACGTTGCAGTGACTCACAAATCTCATGTAAACTCAATTACAATCCCAACACAATGTTGCATACCCTGCGATGTGACTATTGCGGACACACCTTGTGATATCAATGCTGAAACCATATATTGTGCAGCCCTATTTCTTAAATTTGTTCTTCTGGAGAAAGTCCTATTTGTTTTATTTAGGCTAGAATACAAGCAGTTTTTAATTGTTTTAAAGCCATTTTAAGGTCAATATTATTAGCCCCCTTCAGCAATATTAGTTTTGGATTGTCTCCAGAACAAACCACTGTTATACAACGACTTGCCTAATTACCCTAACTTTACCCTAATTACCCTAGTGAAGCCTTTACATGTCACTTTAAGCTGAATAGAAGTGTCTTGAAGAATATCTAGTCTAATATTATTTACTGTCATCACAGCAAAGAGAAAATAAATCAGTTATTAAAAAGCAGTTATTAAAACTATTATGATTAGAAATGTGTTGAACAAATCTTCGTTAAACAGAAATTGGGGGAAAATATATAGGAGGACTAATAATTTTGACTTCAACTGTGAATTTATGACGGTATGCACCTGATATTCTGTTGTGTGTTTCTACAGATGGTCTCACCTGATAACTGAGACGCCACTTTCCTCCATTTCTCCAAATCTAAACTGGTGTCTGAGTCTGAATCATTCCCTGGAGCGGCAGAGACCGATGCAATCGCAGAAACATCCACACAGGGTAACACTTTTGTTTTCTTCGGCTCTTTCTTTTTCTTGCTTCCTTTAGTCTTTTCTTTCTGTGCAAGAGAATCAGGCCATTTGAGTTTAATTAAAACACTGCACTGCAAAACATGTTTCTTACTCTGAGTTTTTGTCTTGTTTCTAGTCCAAAACATTTTAAATCAAGAAGCATTTTCTAGACGAGCAAAAGATACTCTCTTGTCTTCAGAATGAATGCGTCAAAATTAAGTGAGATATTCATTGAAACAAGTGAAATAATCTGACAATGGGGTGATAATAATCTTGTTTTTCACTTTGACATAAAATTATATCCCTTACCTCTCAGGCAGATTATTTAGCTTGTTTTCAGTAAAAAATACACTTAATTTTGACTCATTATGTCTGAAAACAAGGCTATATTTTTTGCTTGATTCTTGATTTTATGTATTTGGACGTAAGAAAAATATTTAGATATTTTGGAAGTAAGAAAATAATTTTTTGTGGTGTGTAGACTAAATTAAATACCTGCGATTTGTTTCCCGATGCTGAAGTTTTCTTGCTGCTGGCAGGTTTTCTTCCTTTATGTACACATATAAAAAATATAAAGAACGTGAAGAAGGTTTAATTGATTACTAGTCAACATTTGAAGTGTATTGTATAATTAATAAACAATTTAATCTCTTAAAATCTGCATGAAATCTAAATTTTACAATGTTTATGTTGCTAGCGCACATTGTTAGTCTTAAAGTGAACAATTAATCTGGTTTATTTTGGTATTCCTTAATCATAATCTGACCATATCAGAGTTATATTTCAGTGTGATGATGCATTTCCAACTAAAACTGAATATTGAGTAGGGGGCGGAGTTTTATTGTTGTCCTCCGCCTCATTTCTAATCATGCACTCAAAACCTGCCGGAACTACTTTATCTGACAATAAGCTAACGCTTTAGAATGCTGCTCAGCCAATCAGAATCAAGCTCGTGTACCAGCAGAGGGAGATGTGTTCTTAGATTTGGCTCCTGCTCCAGTCTTTCTCTTCACTGGACTCTTCAGCTCAGGAGTCTGAACACCTGCACAGATTCAGGTTTAACTTCATAATATGCCAGTTCTTATATTTAAAGTTAAAGACAAAATTATTATTCTTTTTATTAATTAAGTGCTGTTTAACAGAGCGAGGATTTTTTTTTACAATATTTTATTTTTTTTCTGCTGGAGAAAGTCTTATTTCTTTTCATTTAGCTTGGAAAGTATTTAATATAATTTTCAAGGTAAGTATTATTGCCCCCTTAAGAAATTCTCTTTTTCAACTGGCTACAGTGCAAACCACTGTTGTCTAATAACTTGCCATGACAAGAAAAAAGAAATTAATATTTAGTAAAATATTATGTACTGGACAAAAGAAATTAGTTTTCAGAATTTACTTATTAAAGCTGTTGTTTTTAAAAATGTGTTGAAAACATACTAAAAAAAAGCACTTAAATGAACATCTCTAATAAATGTTAATAATTAGGCAAACAAATGTGTTTTCTGTCAAAATGGGCAGTACATTTTCATCTACAGTACTTACAGCGGCATGATATTAGACAAAAAAATGCAATATTCTTTTATATACATACAGGTAAATAATTCATCATTTATAATTATACAAATGAATTTTACAAATAGTTCAATACAATTACTCTTTGTTAAAGCCACAAACGTTGTAATTTCCTGTGTCTGAATGCTCTTGAAATGCTCACACAATCACAGGCCTTAAACACATGCAGGTGATAAACAATAACAAGTGTATTCTCATACCAGAAGGCACTGGAGGAGCGTCGTCATCTGAGCTGAATACATCAGGAAGACAAATATGATCAATTAATATGAAAGCGTTTCAACTAATGATAATATATGAGACTAAATAGGCATGCTGTTACCTGGCCCACTTCTTAAAGATGTCAGTCAGGGAGGCCTTCACTTTATTGGTCTCAACCTGCATGCAAATCACAATGAACGTGCATTAATGAACATTACATTTACAAAAATGACTGTATTGACAAAGAAATCATAATAAATGCAGGTTATTTTTGGCAACATTCTAATTTTTGATACGTATGAAATAATCTTGAATGGGTGACGTCAGGCATTGCCGAACTGCATTGTGGATCTGTCGGCACCGCTTCAGAGGCGTTGCTCACTGCAGAAGTTGGGACTAGTTAAACTTTTCAAGCACCAACGGAAGCGTCAGCCAATCAGATCGCTGTATGCAAATGCACCAGCTAGACAGTGGCCTATTGCTGATTGAATTTCATTGGCTGTCGCTGCTATGACGATCGCTTCAGGCCCAACTTCAGACACGCCTTCAAACAAGCCCTGTGTGAATGGTACGTAACAGCAACATAAACAGTGCTAATGTTGGTTATATGTAATGCAATTTCAGACCCAATATTCAAATTAGTGTGGTAAACAGTATAGGGATTGTTAAATGAAGGAATGTATGAATATAAAACCAACTTTACCCCAATAAAATAATGCTGTTTTAGCACTTCTTTTACACCTATTTATTAGTACTGAGTCCTAAGAGAAAAAAATTCAAGTCTTTAAATCCTATATAGTGCTTGTATAAGTGCATTAAAAAGGGGAGCTATTATGCAAAAATTACTTTTAAAAGGGGTTTAAAGCCAGTTGTGTGTCAGCAGTGTGTGAATAATAATAATACATTTTATTTAAAGGCGCCTTTCTAGCAACTCAAGGACATCGGGTGATATTATTGATGTGAGAATCAAAGGATAGGGTGCTATCAAGGATGACACCCAGACACTTAACCTGTTTAGAGGGATAAATGGACCAGTCGTCAATTGAGAGAGAAAAGCTGTCAGTTTTGGAGAGTGTTGATTTGGTAGCAACAAGCAAAACCTCAGTTTTTGAACTATTTAACTAGAGGAAGTTAGGAGAGAGCCAGGACTTGATTTTATTTAATATAAGTAGCTTCTAATAGTAAACATGAGCAATAAGGGGGGGGTCAAGTTTTTCGGTTGATGTTCGGTAATGTGCCTCAGTGAACCAAAATTATATGTGTAATTCAATTACATCTAATTTATTAATCAAACTTGTTATGTTTTTAATGTTTTGAGGGATATTGAGTGGTTCTCGATGACATTTGGGATATTAAATAAACAAGTGTCAGGTTTGCTCTCCTGCATTAATGGATAAGCATGAAAGACTGCACATATTTTTTATTTTACAGTTTAACTTTCATGTGCGAGCCAGTGTATGGTTAAATACAAACTGTTCATTTCGGTTTATAGACACCTACAAACGCTTTTTATAAACTGACATGTTTTGTAAACACTGCCACTGTCTTTCAGTGCTCTAGAGATTTGTGGTTTCAACCCGCTAAATTGATATTTTTGGGGTAAACATGAATGGTGGGGGGATGGTTGGGCGATAACAAGCGGGTTCAGACCCCCAAACCCCCCTGGAAATCGCACCCTGAGGGAAAGCCCTGCCCACCAATAGTATCTGGATGCAGCCTTTATGATGCAAGCTGAGACTGCATCACTCAGCAATGCAATGTCAGACACAATGCACTTAAATGGAGCTAGTGACGTCACTGTGACGGGTAGGGTTAGGGGTGGGGTTAGGTGAGCTCATTAAAAAGCATTCGATGCAGCCCAGATTGCACTGCACCAGGTCTGCAGCCAGACCCCTCTCCTGCCCACTAGTGACCATTTCTCCTTCATTAGCATATGGAAGAATGGTAATCTTGTTGTTTATTCTACCACTATGCTGACTCGCATGTATTTGTAGCTCCGCCCTCATCTGAGAAAAACATTTGCATTTAAAGCGACAGTCACCAAAACGCCACAATTAGGATCAAAGCCTAAAGGGTCAGTTTAAGAGAGTTATAAAACATTATTTGTGTGCTATTTTGAGCTGAAACTTCACACACACACACACACACACACACACATACACACACACTCTAGATACATCAGAGATGCATTTTACATCTAGTAAAAAGGGGCAGAATAGGTACCCTTTAATGTCAGTAAACACAGAACAAAGTTAATTAGCATGCACCAGATATTTCAAATGCACAGATATAAATGTCAGGAATAAAGCTTAAACTCTTGCATTAGAGCTGCTGTACTGACTGGCAGTGATTACAGTGTAAACACTCACTCATTCATTAATCCCGGCTAATGCAATGGGTTAACAGCTTTATTCTGATATATATTATATACAAAGCATGCACAACACAGTCATAGTCAAATTGCAACACATAATTATACACATGCACACACCTGGGGCGCGTGTTTTCTTAGCGACCTCGCTGCCTTCTTGTACCCGTTGTCCTTTAAGTGATGGTATATTAAATTGATGAGCTCGCTTTGCGAGGCGTCTGTAATATTTGAGCTCATGTTTGTGATGGTGAATAATTAAAAACGACTACACTTAGTAAACATACACGTAAAACTTTGCAGCATGTTTCTGTTTCCGCTACTCTCCCTCAGCAGCGACATGCGCATTCCTGCACTCTGACCCATGACCTCTCCACTGCCCCGCTGCATGCTGGGAAATGTAGTTCTTCCGAATGTTGTCGGTTTTCGTGCAACGTTAGAGAGTTTAATACTAGTACAACCTGTATGTCTCGTACGTTAACTAAAGCCATTAAAAATAATTTAAATAAATGTTAACTTATAATAGATATCTAATTTTATGACCAGATATAGTATTCTGAGAAATTATCCAACAACAAGTCGTGTTTTACATGACTTTTAGCGCATTTTATATGCATTTTAATCTAGTAGTGCTATACAGATGGTTCTGCCTTTTAATTAACGATGTAACAGAGTTCACCAAAATGTAGAGACAGACACAAAATCTATTTTATTAACTGAAATTACAAATAACACAGACAATAGCTGTTTCATGCAAATGTTTGTTCAGCTTCGTTAGCACACATGCATACACATTAGATTTATAGGTATAGTGGGAGTCTTTAAGTTAATATTTTCAAGACAAAATGACCCAAAATACATAAATAATCATTAGTTTTCAGACATAACCTGATATAATTTGTGTTCTTATTGAAAACTGTCATTAGTTTTGGTTTATATATATACCATAAACGAGTTCACCTCTCACAATTCAATATTTTCTATTGGATGCTTCTCGAAAGTATATTTGTAAATATACTAATGCATTAAATTAGCCAGTGCTGCAGCCAAATCTGGAGATAATAACAAAACAATCACACAGTCCAAAAATGAGTACACCCAAATTATTATGTTGGGGAAAATGTTATTGGTGCAGTTTGTACATGGTGAATTATGTTTGCACATAATAGTTTTAATAACTCATCTCTAATTGATTTATTTGATCTTTGTCATGATGACAGTAAATAATATTAGACTAGATATTCTTCAAGATACTAGTATTCAGCGTAAAGTGACATTTAAAGGCTTCACTAGGGTAATTAGGTTAATAGGCAGGTTGGGGTAATTAGGCAGGTTATTGTATAATGCTGGTTTGTTCTGTAGACTATCGAAATAATTAGCTTAAAGGGGCTAATAATATTGACCTTAAAATGGTGTTAAAACAATTAAAAGCTACTTCTTTTCTAGCCGAAATAAAACAAATCAGACTTTCTCCAGAAGAACAAATATTATCAGACACACTGTGAACATTTCCTTGCTCTGTTACACATCATTTAGGAAATATTAAAAAAGGAAAAAAAATCAAACGGGGGTGAATAATTCTGACTTCGACTATACATCATCTCTGTCTGTTTTTAAATTTAGATTGAAAACTTACCTTTTAGATTTGGCATTTTATTTGTAAGAATTGTTTGTTTTAGCTATAATTTTTTTCTCTTTCTCTTTGTGATTTGTATTGTGCAACACATTGGTCAACCTGTTTAATAGTGCTGTATAAATAAAATTGACATGTAAATTTGACACCCAGTCGAAACAAGATATTGTACGCCTGGTTCACAACACGCAAGCGCAGGTTGCCAGATTGACAACATCAACAGAACTATTGAGCTTAAAGGCTGATTTAAAATGATAAACAATACCATTGTGCTGGAGTGCAGTGAGTGCACTATTCTGTGCATCTGAATGGCTGTATTTATATTCCTGTCGTGTTTCGTCTGGTAAAAACAGCCTTATTGCTCATCACTGCAAATCTCATCACGTAGCGTGTTGTTAGGACACTTGAGTTACAGTGTAACCTGCTCACCTAATGTTTCCGCGTGAATATTTATATTATTTGCTTATTAATGACCTCATGTGGAACTCTGAATCTGCATCTCATTTCGGAGTCTGCTACATTTCACATTTCAGTCATGGACGCATGCTTTCAGAGCCTTCCTGACTGAGTAAATGATTGAAATACACTGTTTTCCATTAACTGGCAACCCGGGCTGCTGAAATTTTATTGGTTAAACTGGCAGTGGGTGGGTTTAATGACCAAAACAGAGACAGCCGTTCCGGCACGCAGCGCACATGTTC